>NC_062561.1:146118875-146422625 GCF_022837055.1 Prionailurus viverrinus
TTCCCAGGTACTACTGCTAGTCCAGGGATCACACACTAAGAGCGTAAAGGAAAGAGACCCTTCACTGTTCTCTTCTGAGGTCCTCAAATTCATTCAAGTTGCTGGGCCCAGTGGTGAGGATGACTGCAAGGTGGAGATGAGTGAATGCCTTCAAGTAATGAAGATGAGCCAGTGATCTGACATGGGGCAGGGAGTGTGGAATAGGTCTGCACGAAGACCTTGGGAAATTAGACAAAGAGAGCAGTGTGCTCTCCTCCTTCTTTGTAAATGGTAAAGTTGTATAGCTACCCCTCTTTTCTTTTCATACATCCTGTTTGTTTTGTCCGCACAAGCAGCATTCCTGCTCCTTTGCAGATCCATTCTTCCTCCACTCCAGTCACTCATTTCTGGTGGGCTTAGAATCAGAGCATTAGGCTCTTGGGCCATAAATGTGGGTGCATAACCTTCTTCCCTTAGTAAATATTCCTGTGGGACATGACCAAAGTCTAGCCAATCAGAGTTCTTCCTCAGGAATTTGTACATTTTACTAGTCAGGAAAGTTCTAACTCGATTTCTGCGCAGAACTCTGCAAATATGTTCAAATGTGTTAGCCATATGGCCCACCATGGAGAATATTCAAGAGAATGAAAAAGACAAAAGTCAAAAAGAAAGAAGAGAAGTGAACCATGTCAGCAATAAATCTCTGCACCTAGTCAGTCACTAAGGGCTCAGAGCTATTTGGGTTCTGCAACAATTTCTTCATCAGTGTCTCTCTAACTCTCATCTCCTTACTGTCACCCTGGTTTATTGTCTGTTTCTTTCTGAGAGTGATTTTAATTGGTTTTCTGTCACTTGCAAAGGGGAGAATCCTGACTATTATCCCTCTTAATTAAACTCTGAAGGACAGAGGTGGAAGAGGCACAGAAGGGTGTTAGTGATAGGATGCTCACACAGACTGCCAGGCTCTTGCAGCTACAAGGAGCAGAGCCTCACCAAGGTCTCCTTAAGAGAAAGTCCACTGACACATATGCAGAGACTGAAAGAGGAATGCCACCAAAAAGCTGAGACAGGTTTAGGGCCAGCTACTCTCTAGGTCTCTTTCTTCTAGCCTTTCCTGCGTGTCATTGCTGCTTCTCAGAGTGTCTGTTCCATTCTCCATTTACTCCTCTTGAGCCGTACTCTGCCAGTTTTCCAGTCCAAATCCCAGGAGGTCGGCTAGTGACACTGCTATTCGTATTGCGCAGGGCCCCTTGTTCCTGACCACTTGTGGGTGGCCAGCCAACCTCTCCAGGTGAGGCACAACCTCTAGTCCCATCAGAACCTTCCTCTGAACAATAATAAAAAAGCTGGGGAATTTAGGAGGAGGAAGACACTCCATTTTGTCCATTGTAGGAGATGTGTGTTCCAGAACAGGAGGAATGAAGAATCATGGCATGCAACATCAAGCAAATATTAAATAAACACATTTGCAACAGAACATTGAAAGTGCACCAGAGAGGTGGGTATGGGGAAGATACAGGTCAAGGACTTGCTAAAGTGATCTGGGTCAGAGCCAAAGGCTTCAGGTCCTAGAAAAAGCAAGACCAGGGTGGGCACTTCTAAGCGCAGAAGGCTGAGACTGCTCACAGCCACAGCAAAGTCTCTGGCCTCTACTTGGCTTGACCTCTACTCTCTGACTGGTGGAAAATGGGGATAGCCTCCACATGTTCTTCCCTTTCCCCCGTCTCTCCAAAAAACTGGCGTTGTGGTGGGGGGCGGGGAGTCACACCGATCTAGAGTGGGGTTCTAGGAATTGAGCATGGGCAAGTTTCTTAGATTCTGAAACCTTAGTTTCCTCATCTAAAGATGACATTATTGGCTTTCAAAGGGTTTTTATGAAGAACAAATAAGACAATGCCTGTGAAACACTTAGCCTAGTTGCAGGCACAAAGTGTTCATTGGATGCTAGTTATCATTGCTATATCATCATCATCATCATTATCATTTTCATTATAATATTTTCAAGGTGAATGAGTGTAATATGACTCCAGGGATACATTTGTGAACAAAGCTTATCTCTCTACCTGTTTGCTGATACTAGTCATTTTCTAACAAACATCTCCCACTTAGAAGTAAAATTAAAATCCTAATATATTTAAACTATACAGTTATATGTGCCAAGTGAATACTACTTTACACAATTTAGAAGATTTTTATTTTAAAAAAGAAAGAGAGGAAGGAGGAAAGGAAGGAAAGCAAAAAGGAGTATGGAGGGAGGGAGGAAGGGAAGAAGGAAGGACTTGTAAAAGTCTTTTCCTTTTAAGATTTTATACTTCGTTATATAAAAGAGATTGATTCCTATTGTTAATTGATGTATCAGTGCGATAACAACAACAAAAAGCTAGAAAAAGATACCTAAAAATCTTTTCATTTTGTAATACAGAATATCTGGGTATATTTATGTAAGATATATACTTTATGCAAGATAGTATAAAATCATATCTTGCAGAGACCTTATGTAAGATAATGTAAAATCACTCATTTGGTCCAGCATGCCTCTAGCATTATCAAAAGTTCACTTGAAAAATATATGAAAAGGTTGGGAGGATGTGGCTTAAATATAATCTTCAAGTTTAAAATTTAATTTTACATACTGCCATGCTGTTTCATTAAATATGCAGGAGAGGGAAGAGTAGTATTTTTCAGACTTGAAAAAATTAATCCATGTTTCTTGGCATGGACAACCAATGTTATATTTAAAATATACATATATAATGTGAGACCCATTATCTAATAAAAGTCATGAAATCTATCTTATTCACTTTGTAACTTACACTGACTGGAAGTTGATCAAAGAAAACTATTTCCCTTTTTACTTTTTATTACATTGTTACTATTTTTATGGACAAAATTTAAAATGTATTATAAAAATCCAATATACAGTAATTGAAACATACAGTCTGACCTCACATTGTTCTGATAAATCTGTTCGTTTCTGGCCATTTTCAGTGTTGCTATAGTGAACAGTGTTGACAAGTGGATGAAAAAAGCTTATAAATGGAATTCTGATCATAGATAAGACTGAACATAAACTGTCTCCCCACATTTCTGCATGTTAGGAGGCCCGGCTTGTGCCCCAGATGGCCATCTCCCAATAATACATAAAACATTTCTTGCTAGAGCTCGGCACACGTTGAATGCACAGGTCATTTGAACAGAACAATAATTCAATTCAGTTAATAATGACCTCACTGGGAACAAACACAGACATAGGATGATGCTGTTAGAAGAACAAAATCGTATTAGAGTTTTAAAAATGAAATTCTTAAAAAGCCGCCATGCTCTCTTGTCAAAATAGCACTTAAATGTATTCAGTGTTTAGCGACCAGGCAGGCTCACTGAGTTTATTTTAGTCTCTTGAATTTTACTGCTGTGTTTCTGTGCCATGTTTCTTCAGTTTTCATGCTGGTAGCTTTCCTGGGAAGGTCAGTGTTGCCTACTGAACTCTATTGGCTTACTGGCTGAGCTCTTTGATGCAGAAGCCTTGAGTTTTTCACTTTTTCTTTTCTTCTGGCTGAGATGGCAGTCAATGAGGAATGACTGCAGAAAGTTTCAGAAGGACGCATGGGAATCATTTAATCAGACCAATAAAATAAGCTATTTATGTATGTAACAGTTATAGTAACCTCAACCACCAAGGCCATATTTCTCTACAATAATTTTTAGGTTTAAGGATAATTTTATTTCTAGCTTATAAGACTTAAAATTCAGGATTCCCTTCTTTGGCAGAAATGAATGAACTCAGCCAGGAGAAATCAGAATCTAGAATGACCCCTTTCTGGCATCTACATACTTGCTAACAAGATAGCTTCATGTTTTGACACCACTGATGTACATGAGATCAGGCCCCACCTACATGGAATTTTTAGCCATGATGTTCATTTCTGTATTTTAAAACTAAGCTCAAGTGCTATTGAAATTAGGCCCTTTATTGTCATAATTTTAACTGTTAAAACCATGTTATCTAACTTAATAAACAGCAGGAGCTTTTAATATGCTTTAAAAAAAACTTTTTAATGTTTATTATTTTTGACAGAGAGAGACAGAGCATGAGTGGCGGAGGGGCAGAGAGAGAGGGAGACCCAGGATCCGAAGCAGGCTCCAGGCTCTGAGCTGTCAGCACAGAGCATGACACAGGGCTTGAACTCACAAACCGTGACATCATGACCCAAGCCAAAGTCGGATGCTTAACCAGCTGAGCCCCAAATATGTTTTTGCTTAATACATTTTATTAAAAAGATCTTTAACTTTTGGGATGCAAATTATAAACTTGCAAAAAATATGGGTAAAAAGAAAAAAGATAGAGTCTGTTCAGATCATTGTGACTTTTTTGAAGTTTGCGTGGTTCTGTGTCTCTGTCTCGTCTCTAGTGGGGAAGAAGCAGAGACAGAGAGACAGAGAGAGAGAGAGAGAGAGAGAGAGAGAGAGAGAGAATACCAAGCAGGCTCTGAGCTGTCAGCATGGGGCTTGATCTCACGAACCCTGAGATCATAACCTGAGCTGAAATCAAGAGTCAGCTTCTTACGTGACTGAGCCACCTATGTGCCCCACATCATTATTACTTTAATGTTGGAAAACAGGGAGAAAACTTTGTAGAAATTTTGTCAGCAATTGTTTTATAGTTTAATTATTTTATTTATTGCATGCCCCCTCCCCACCCCATCTATCCTAGTAAGCTTAAAAAAGCTGAAGCTACAGAGTTGTGCATTTATGCTTGGGAGACACATTTCTTTTTTGTTTTGTTTTGTTTTGTTTTTTTTACTGAGGTTTTCTTTTTTATTCAAGTATAATTAACACATAGTGTTATATTAGTTCCAAGTGTATAACATCATGATTCAACAATTTTATACATTTCTCAGTGCTTATCAAGATAAGTGTACTCTTAATCTTTATTTCACCCATCCCCTCACCCATCTCCCCTCTGGCAACCACCAGTTTGTTCTCCGTATTTAAAAGTCTGGGGGGTGGCAGGAAACACATTTCTTTATAGGAACTAACTCATTAACTTATTTCTGTACCTGCATCACCAATATCAACTGGAATACCCTGTAATAGTGGCAGTTTATTAACCTCTGCTGTAAAAGCAGAAGTAACACTCATGCTCTTCTTTCATGAAAATGGTGGTTAGGGTTAGGGGTGTTTTAGGGATAAAGTAATCTGGGGGAGACGGGGAGGCAGTTAAAGAAGCAGAGTCATTTTCTACTACACATATATACATTTTTAAGGATTAAAGTGGTATCTATAATCCAAACAAGATATCCCTTATTCCTTCATTTTCCTCTCCTTGCTTTTACTGATACTTCTCCCAGAAGATACAGTCCTTGCCTCTAAAAGAACTTACTATCTGAAGGAGAGGAAACATAGAGGGTAAATAAATAAATATACAAGGCAGCAGGTAATTTAGGGACCATGTTCATAGTATAGGAGTTCGGAGAAATAGATAAGGAAAGGCTTCTTGAAGGAATTGCAACGCGTATGTGCAGATTCTGCTCCTTTGATATATACGAGGTTGTCCTCAATTCTCTCTGAGGCTGAAGGGGGATTTCCCTTCCTGTCACTACCCCCAGGTGCTATTCTGTCTCACCACCTCTAAAGATGCAGAAGATCCTTCTGCAGCTATACCCATTGTGTCAGTGGCAACAGCTCAGCTTCTCAGTTTATCTGCCTTAAGGCTGGCAAGGCTTGCGGAGACTGAGAAGAGTGTTGAAGAGTACCCTTCTCAAGGGAAAAGGGAGGGAGGTGGAGCACAGGAAGCCACACTCCTATCCTGGCTTAGGCACTTGGAAAGGGGCAGCAGGAGGGAGGAAAAGTCCAGCAGTGCCGCTCATCATCACAACAGTAACATTTATGCAGCACTTACTGTGCAGAGAACTGTTCAAAGCAGTTTACATGGGCTATTAACTCAGGTGACTCTCCCAACAACCCTATAAGGAAGTACTATTAATACCCCCATTTTACAGATGAAGCACAGAAAAGCTAATTAAGTTGCCTAAGATCACACAGCTACTTAATTGACATAGTTGGGACTTGAGCCCAGGCACGGCTGGACTCCAGCACCTCTGCTCTTATATGGTTCACAACTCAGGCTGCACATTAGAATCATTTGGAGAGCTGTTAAGCAATATTGATACCTGGGCCTCAATCCCAGAAATACTGATTTAATTGATCTGTAGTGGGGCCTGGGGGCAGGAGTACTTTTTAAATTTCCCCAGGTGATTCTAATGTGCAGCCAGGATTGCCAACCCAGCTCTTCTACCTCTCACTATCCTGTTAACTCATTATCTCTGCACCTCTCCCCTCCGCCCTGTTACTGAGACTATTTTGCTCTGATCTTAGACTCTGCCATGCTCATTTTTCTTCCCACACAAAATGGCTCTAGTAGTGGTGTTAAAATATGTCCACAAATCCTGTGACACTCCTCTCTTCAAAAGGTGAAGCCTAACTGCCCCCACCCTTGGGATGTGGGCCGGATGTAGTGACTTGCTCCTATCAAATAGAATTTGGTGGAAGAGATGGTCTGGGACTTCCAAGACTAGGTCCTAAAAGAGGTTGCAGCTTCCTCCCTGTCCTGTCTTGTGAATCGTGGACTGCCCGCTCTGGGGGAAACTAGCTGCTATGCCATAAGAACACTCCAACAGCCCTATGGGGAAGATCTCATGGCAAGGAAATGTGGTTTCCTGCCAACAGCCAGTGAAGAACTAAGGCCTTCCAGCAAGTAATGACCTAGTGAACCAAACTGGGAGTGAATCTTCCAGCCCCAGTGAATCCTCAAAATGACGACTCCAGTCCCAGCTGATGTCTTGAATGCCACTTCATCCTGACCTCAAGCCATCCTCCTAAGGTGCTCCCAGATTCCTGACACTCAGAAACCATGTGAGCTAATAAATGTTCATTGTTCTACACTGATAAATTGTGGGGTAGTTTGTCATGTAGCAACAGATAACTAATAAAGCTGCCTTCATCCCCACCCTCCCACATTGGCTTGGAGCTGGGGAAGTTGCCAGGGCCGCAACAGAAAAGTGTTCTGACATCCCAAGGTGGAATTTTGAATGTATTTACCATAGAAACATAGCTCCATGCATATTTATGTATGTACATATATGTATGTAAATGCATAGGAAAAGTCTGGAAGGAACAAGCCATACTGTTGATAGTGGTAGAACCAGAAATAGGAGAGGGAGTGGGATTAGGAGTAGGGGAGGAAGCCTAGGGGAATTTTCCTTCCTGCCCTGTAGACTACTGTGTTGTTAGGATATTTCACACTGAGAACGTATCTATGTATCACCTGGGTAATTAAACGTATTTTCCCATGTAAAAGCAAGAGGGGTAAAAAAGAAGCATAATTGTACCTGAGTGTGGGTTCTTTTGAAGCAGAGTACTAGGAATATAGTTCTACAAGTACATTATGGATACAACAGTATTTCATAGTCTGTCCTGACAGCCTTAACATCAGGCCCAGCACTGCATTGCGGGCGCTGTACTGATGAATGAACGAAAACAGGCCTTGGAGCTTGACCCGCACGTGTGTGTGATTTCCATCTCTGACAGTCACTAGCTTGGCAAGTCGTGCACCTGTTCCCAGCCTGTTTTCCTCATCTGTACAGTCAAGATAATGATAGAGAATTAAACAGGGCTTTACACAGTGCATGATCCAGAGGTGGCACTCATTAACTGTCATTGTATGGAAAAATATGTTCCTAGTTCCAAACATATATATTTTGGGATCATTACAATGTAAATAAATTGAGGGCTCCATGAATTCTATGTTTTTGTTGTTTTACCTTTTCTTTGCAAAAGGTCCACGACCCAAAACAGACTTTTAAAACACACTTAGTGCATGAATATTGCAAACATTGCAGTGATCAAATATTTGTTTTTTGTTTAAAGTGATAAAGACCTGAACATATTTCATATTTACAGGGGAGAAACTGGGGACAGTGGAGATGCGCATGTAATCCCAAAGAGTTGAAACAATGCTAAATCTGAATTGTACTGGACGTTAACATGAAAGAAAGCTGGACCACTGCATCCTGCACACAGACATTAGAGGTCACACACAGGGATCCTATAGACCCCAGAATATCAACAAAGGTATTTCCTTTAACCCATACAGTGTTTTTGAAAAACATTTGAATTTGTTGCCCATATTTAAACATGGAAGATTTTATATAAAAATACAGGTCTCAGACTGCTCTTAGAAAACTGACATATCTGGCTATCTTGTGTCACTTGGCTTGGACAGTGTTATGGATTCCTCTTTCTGTCAGGATAAGGGTTTTCCAAGAGACCACAATTCCTACTTGGACTTGCCTGTGTTACTCACTAGGGCTACTTCCTTGCCCCTGGGTGCATTCAGTTTGCATCTCTGAAACTCTGGATGTTTATTCCAGTGCAATAAGAGTGTTATTGGTATAGGATGATCATATGCTTTGACAATTATAAAAAACTGCCTAAGCATGCCTACAATGTAGAGATCCCAGAAATAAAGGCCATCTCTCTCTGTTTACCTTTTAATGAACTGAAGGAAAAAATGTGAAGCTCTCTGAAATGTTTCTATGAGGACATGAAGAGCTGCTATTTATAGTCTACTTCTGCAACGAGGTGATATTTATTAGGAGGACCTCCAGTCTCTCAAGTGCTCTAAAGTTATATGTCATCATAGCCAGTCTATTTGTGTCGTTTTTTCATTGGATTGAGTAGGCTGGGACTCTTCCCCTCTACACATGCTCCAATCCTACCAATGGAAGAAAAGGCTGAACCATGACACTGGCCTTTGATATATATAGAGAGATACTTATCAACTTTGGTGATACTGAGTTCATTTTTAATATCATGGAGTCACTTGTAAATGAATACCTATTTGATACTTGTGAAATCAATGTTCTTATCTGGTCATTATTAAAAACAAACAAAAAATCAGTCCTATTTCCTTAACTCTGCTTGAAAATCTCTTCACAGCACAATTATTCCCCATAATTAACAAAAGCTAAAAGATGAATTTGTGGTAAAAAGAGTCTCTCATTTGCTAGTAATGTTTTTAGCCTGGGTCATTTCCCTCCAACATTTTATTAAGGAAACTTTTCTTGTCTTTTCTTTTCTTTTTTAAAGATTTTACTTTTAAGTAATCTCTGCACCCAACATGGGGAGATCAAGAGTCACATGCTGTACTGACCAAGCCAGCCAGGTGCCCAAGAAAACATACAGAAAAGTTGAAAGAATGACACAATGAATACCCGTACATTTACCATCCAGATTATATGATTTACATTTGCTATATTTACTTTAACACATACACATTTATTCCTCTATCAACCTATCACTTCACATTCATTTTTTGGTACATTTCAAAAGAAGTTGCAGACATCAGTGCATCCGACCCCCCCCAAACACTTCAGCATGCATATCATTAGAGTTCAATATTTGCTTATGGGTTTAAAAATGTTTTTAGTGTGGTACAATATGTGTAACATAAAAAAATTACATTCAAATCATTTGTAAATATGCGGTTCTGTGGCATTAAGTACATTCACATTGTTGTACAACCATCACCACTGTCCATCTCCAGAACTTGCCATTTTCCTTCACTGAAACTCTGTATCTATTAAACAAGAACCCCCCCACTCCCCTCTCACCTCAGCCCCTGGCAACCACCATTCTCCTTTCTGTCCCTGTGAATCTGACTACTCAAGGTACCCATATAAATGAGATCATACAATACTTATTCTTTTGTGACTGGCTAATTTCATTTAGCATGATGTCTTCAAGGTTCATCCACGTTGTAGCGTATGTCGAAATTGCCTTCCTTTTTCAGGCCAAATAGTATTTCCTTGTATGTGCATAGTATATGTTGTTTATCCATTTCATCCACTGATGGACACTTGAGTTGCTTCCACCTTTTACCTATTGTGAATAATGCTCTTATGAACATGGGTGTACACATGTCTTTTCAAGTCCCTGCTTTCACTTCTTTTGGGTATATTCCCAGAAGTGGAATTGCTAGATCATATGGTAATTCTATATATAATTTTTTGAGGACTCTATGGTTTCTTTTTTATGTAAAATTTACACACAGTGAAATACACACATCTTAATCTACAGTTTGATGGGTTGCGGCAAATGCATACTCTAGTGGATATTTTTTTGTTTCTTTTTTAGGTCCTTAATATATGTAAGAATTTTTCAGTTAGAATGCTGACATTTTCTGTGACCAGAATCCTGATGGAAAGAGTGTGGTGTTATATGACACCAGGCATTCATTTTCAGGATCTACTGACCTTACTAATTCTCATATTTTGAAATCTGTAAAAGATCTCACAGTCCTGAAATTAGGAATTTGCAAAAACAATTATCTCCATCTTCCACTACCAACTATAAACACTTAAGCTTGTGTAAGCAATGACTATAGTTGTTTCAAAGAGGGATTTTTAAGCAGAAGAATGCATGTTGAGCTAAGTTGCATTCTTACCCTTACCCATTCCAGGGGATGAGATGATCTCCCCCTGTATCTATCATGCAGATTTTCCAGAGTCTGTAATGTGGCTCTTCCTAAAGATTCTAAACAGGCAGTGAACAATATTTATCTTGTGTATCAAGAATTTATGTTATTGAAAATGAAAACAACAATGTATACAGCAGATTGGGAAGGTAGTAGTCTCATTGTGAAGGGTGTGGGAAAATAGACATTCTCAGATACTGTAGGTGGCATGATAGGAGGGTTTTACTTACTGCTTGTTAACATTTTTAATATACCTTTTTCCAACCTCAGGAGTTTCACTTCTAGGGATTTTTTTTACAGAGTTGCTTGTACAAGTGCACCAAAATATATATTTGTACACTGTTGTGCATTGCTACATGGCTTATAGCAGCAAAAAACTGGAAACAACCCAAATAACAGTCAGTAGGTAACTGGTAAAAATAATTCCTGATATACCCACGTTTAACTGGTATAATTTGCTTTAACAGCTTGGACACAAATAAGGTTACATCGTTTCTCCTTTTTTCAAATTTTATTAGGCCTGAACATCTATGTGCCCGATTAGTGCCAGAGGAAGTCCACTGCCTGTCTCCTTTCTTAAGGCCTCTTCCCTCCCCTTAATTATACAACCACCCTGAGGCTTTACTCTTTGCAAAGTGGCCAGTCCTGCTTCTAAATGCCTCATGGAGAGAGAACTAGGGAATCTGATTAGTTTATTACAAGCCTTATTTTCAGCGTCTGTTGCTTCTGTTTGCCATAATATGACTGTTGAAAGCTGCAAAAGTAATAAATAGGGTCTAGCATTGTAAAATAAAGATTAAAAAAAAAAAGGTTTGATTAAGACTTGTTTTAAAAAAGTAAAAGTAAAGATTATCTTATCTTTAAATGTGATTTATCTTTGAACAATACAGATAACAACTCTAATTGCAACAATGCTCTAATTTTTAGAATAAACAAAAAAATGAATCAAGTATTGATTTGGGTAGGGGGATAATTTTTCTAGCAAAATTGTATGATAGCAAATTTTGACACTCTTCACTTCATGCTGACTTTTAGAGCAGAATCATACAAAGGTTATTTTGAAAAAAGATGTGAAGTCTTCATCAGTTTTCCTGAGAGCTTCTCTTAATCCTTTGATATTCAAATAATTCTCCTTTTGAAGAATTTATCCTCTTATCATCCTTGTTGTTTTTCTCATCTTTAATTGTTAACTGGTCTAACACTGCCAGATACTCATTTGCTTATGGAACAGTTCTCCAAAATCACTTTCAATGACTTCATAAAATTCTGCATCTTTTGCAAGATTAGCAATCTTACATGGCCACTGAAATGCATTTTATTTACATTGTATTGTTAGATGTTTATAATATCTACCATCAGTAAAATTGACTGGGTGGGGATAGATGCTAGTATTAAGTCAGGAGTACTATTTAAGTAGAGACTAATTTAGTAAGTGGTCAGTTTATTAATGGATATTTTCTGTTATGACCAATTTTTGCTTTCCTACACAACTTAGCAACTAGTGATTCAGATAATGATAATGAGTAGCTGGATAACAAGAAATGACTATGCAGCACTAAAAAGGAATGAGTTGTGTGTTGACATGGAAAAATGTTTCACAATGCATGGTTAAATGAAAAGAGCAAGTTCCAAGGATACGAATAGCATAACAATGTTTCCATGAAATAGTAATAGTAAAGGTTAGCATATGCATCAAAAATATAAATAAATAAAACAACTTAGAAAAGTATACTGTATTAGCAGTCATTTCCAAGAGGTGTGGGGCAGGGAGGAAAGCTCATCTTGGTGGCCTTATTTTTAATGAGTAATTTATTACACTTTTAAATCTGATAAAAGCCAATTAAAAATATTTTTAACTAATACAGCTTAGAAATGTCCAGAGGTTAAAAAAAAAAAAAAACGAAAAAGAAAAGAAAGATGGGCTGCCACTACATTAATGTCCAAAGAGTATAGTCTTAGAAAGAGCTTTTACGGACCCATTTTGAAGGGGCATAATGGGATTCTTCAATATAAACCTGTTTTGTTATAAACACCCCAGAATTCATTCTCACAATAGTCAAGCCACAAACATTTACTGAGAATCTGTTATTTTCATGATACTGCGTTGCACTTAACCGCTCAGAGGAATACAAAGATCTGTAAGACTACCAGAGCCTGTCCTCAAAAAGCTAACAGCTTTTTGGTAAGAGGCTCCTGACTGAACGAAGTAGGCAACAGCACCTGATCACCAGGACCCAAGGTCTCAGCAAGATGGTACACCTGTGCCAAGGTGGAGACAGTGATTAGTTGAGTTTTCAGAGCCTTTGCTGCTGCCTAGAATTCTGGGCGCCCAAGCATTGGGTGAGTGTCAGAACTGAGCATAGATATTCATCTTCAGAGAAGAATGCAGTTTCTTCATTCTCCATGGGAAGAGAAATTCATAGATTTGTTAAAGACCAGTTAGAGCTCCATTCAGATCTTGTGAAGGCTTCAGGGGGCTTTTGATGGGGATACTGAAATGAGGTGGTAAACGGCGGGGTGGGTATTTATTTTTTCACTCTTCTGCCCTATTTTATGAATGAGAAACCTGAGGCTGACTCAAGGTTACGCTGCTGCTAAGGACAGAATCAGGATTTGAGCCTAGCACTTGTGACTCTAGAGCCTGCTGTCTTAATTTTTATAATCCATTCCTTTCTCATTGCAGGTTATAGTCTAATTGTCACCTGCTACGTGTGGAAGGAAGAGATGTTTGGAATGACACTGATCAATGTGTATATTTACTGGGAAGTTTACCCCAGGAGAAAAGAGAAAACCAGCTGTGTGAATGGAATTTGGAGAAAGGTAAAACCTCCTTGTAAACAACAACAAGATCCATGAAATCTCTATAGTCTTCCTGGATCAGAAGTTGGCAAGATTTCTGTAGACTTGGTCTTCCTTTTCACTCCTGGAAATAATCCATTTAGGGCAGAGTTGAAGCACATAAACAGAGTAATACTTTCTCTTCTGCCTCTCTTCTGCTTAAGCAGTAGACAATCAGCAGTTCTTTGGATTCTCAATTTAGTTGCAACAAAATTCACTTTGAAAAATATGCTGTTGAGACACTTCACTTACAGATTCACTTTGTATGGCATATTCAATATATAGGATAAAAGTGCTTTATATGTGCTATATAACATATAGCGATAATGTAGAGTGCTGTAGTATTTACCACTTAATTGTACCAACGTGTTCTTTACAGCCCTTCAAAATACAGGGAAAGTATGACCTTATTAGAGTGAGAGTTAAAAACTTTAAAAAACCATATATTTAAAAAAAAATCCTTTGTGTGGGGCGCCTGGGTGTCTCTGTCAGTTAAGTGTCTGACTCTTGATTTCAACTCAGGTCATGATCTCATGGTTTGTGAGATAGACCCCGGCATCAGGCACTCTGATGACTGGGTGGGGACTGCTTTGGATTGTCTCCCTCACTCTCTCCCTGTCTCTTCTCTCTCTCAAAAATAAATAAGTAAGTAAATAAATAAATAAATAAACTTTAAAAAAATTTTAAAAATCATTTGATCTTTTAGGAAAAGTTTATTATATGTATTACCTTGCAAAATAGTATCATAGAAGAATTGGATATAGAAAAAAAAGGTTTTAGTTCACTACTGTGATCATTATAAAATAGAAGACAAATTATATAGGTCGCTTCCCTTGTTGCACAGTGAAAACAAACTAGTATGTGAAATGCAAAAATAGCCCCTTCTAATGGAAAATGTCTGGGAGTCACTGCCTTGAAAAATTTCTAAAAAGTACTCAACATCCTAAACAATAGGAAAATAACTTGTGTATAATGAGCTACACATTCTCTTCTTCTTTGCCCTCTTTATCTCTGAGAATGTGAGGAGTTGGCATTGAACATAGCAATGACTTATGGACAACCTCAAAGGTCTATGAAAAAAAAACAATCTGCAGTTTTGCTGAGGCAAGCATCAGAATCCCAAACATTATTGTCTGAGAACAAATCACTTGATTAGTGAGTGGGCTCAGCCATCCACCTGGTATTCACATCTTAAGCAAGATCTTATGGTTCTCTATAATCGCCACATCTGCAATAAATCCTGAGAAGAGATAATAACTTTGTTTCTTTGTAAAAATGGCCCTGAAAAGAAAGTCAACTGCCAGTGCAGTGCTAAAAAATGATGGCATTTATTAATTTTCATTATCATATTTTTTATATTTAAAAATATATTTATATTTAGATTATATTGTAATTAGATGCATGACATTGGAGGCCTCTTGATATACTTATATATTTAAAGTCTCTCTGCGTATACAGGCATTTCTCTGCAGACTGGCACATGACTTCTGTAAATAGAGATGGGAAGACACCTTCTGGTTTCACCTGTTGGTTAGAAAAAAAAAAAGAAAATATTATATTACTGTGATCTTTTGGGGGTAAGCTCCTTGAGAACCTAAATGTACTATGTAACTGCCAGGGTCTGAGATTGGTGTTTGTCAACAAAAGCTCTCTTAGGTCCATGAAGTAGTTGCTTTCCTCTAAATTTTGCTTTTAAAAAACCCTCTGTAATTGACCTTGTTCACCATTCTGCAGCTGAGAAAGGGCTCATTGTTTTTAACTGAGAGTTCCACATAGCAATCACAATAATCCTAGAATTTTATAAACCACAGAATTAAGATGGCTCTCCAAGCAGATATCACCAGGCTGTTGATAGGTGAAGAGCTTATATTTTATGCCATGTTATTAGGTATGTTAGGTTCTAACTGGAGACTGAAGTTGAATCACTTATTATTCTGCACATGCCCCTTACTGGTAGTCGGTGAAACTCAGATGAGAATACCCTGTCCAGGATTTGATTATGATGATACATGGCAAGATGTCAAGCATCTTCAGAGGTCTTAGATTTCTGGCCTAATGCCATTTGAGAGATGACCTCTGATTTTCATTTGGCCTTCATGAGGATGTTGCAAAACATTATTCTCATAACTGGTTCTAGCTGTAATTCTTTTTTTTTTTTTAAGTTTTTATTTAACTGTAATTCCTAGTGGTTGTTGTGGAAAGGTGGTAGCATCATATAGTTGGACTTGTAGATTCTGAAGAATCTTTGTTGTCTCAGAAGAACTCAAGGAAATGTACCTGGAAAAGATTCGTATCTTTGAATCACTTGTTTAGTCTTATTGCCTTGAGTTAGATAAAGTGAGTTACTCTTTATGAAGCCTGAACAATGCCAGAAACACATCATTAAAATGTTAATTTAATTTGGCATGTTGAGGTAAGAATCCAGACAGTTTGGTTCACCCTAAAAGTGAGTGGGATTAATGATACTGTTTTTGATCTAGAATAATTCTGGTCACATGAATGAGAGTTCCAAGGCAAGGAGATGGAGGTTAGTTATGAAGATGCACTCACCGCCTTTGCAGTAGGTTCAGGACTAAAGTATAAAGTTTGATTTCTTCAGAGTTGTTGATTGCATACTTTTGGAAAACATTAAATTCACTTTTAAGAGGAAGGCAAAAGTTAAAATTTATTTGGCTAATAAGTTTAATTTTGTGATCATGGGTTTTTCTTTTGTTCTTCACTTCCCTGCTAACTCCTTTGAACTAAAATGGAAGATCCCTTTTTCATATGCTACCACCTTGTTTTGCAAATCACCAGCAGGCCCATAGTAGAAGTTAAAACTTTGCAGGCCCAGATATCACAAGAATATTCTTTTTCTATTTGCCAAGATAAAATCCCAACTTATGGCTTAGGACCATACTGTAAAATGTAAATAGCATTTTAATGAGCCCTATAGAGGAAGACTGGGCTGGGCCAGTTGCCCACCAGTGAAAGGCTGGATTTAAGGGTACCTTGGGTCATAATGAAACTAGTTTGGTGGTCTTAGCCTCCCTAGTAGACATTTTCCCACATTAGAAACCCAGCACAGGAGATCATGCAATTCCTTACAAAGGACAATTGTAGTTCTGCCCAAAACCAGAACTGGAGTGTGGATGGGATAACTAGAGGAGAAGCTAGATCAGTTAAGCTTTTAATTCTAAATTAAAATACTGCCTAAATTTAGGAGGAAAATGGAAAGGGGAAAATAACTGCATTGTGTATTTTTATTTCTGTCCACATTCTGTAATCTCAGACACTATCTAAGGACATCTCTTTTTTTCCATTTCCTTCACTATCCATGTTTTTGACTCTGAGAATATATTTTTCAAAAACATTGACTAAAACCATTGTGTTAAACTCTCAATCCTAATAACTCCAGCTCCTGGGGCTACAGGACTGAACATCTCAACTAGATTCCATATGAACTATACTGGTATTTTTCCAACCTCTCCCTGATTCCAAATTCATCTTCTCTAACTAGCTATATCTTACCTGTCCCTTAATCCAGGCACTGTCCCAGTTCCTACAGGGAACCCTCTGTAATAACAAGCACACACCTTCATCTCACCTTTTTAGTACTTGTCTATATGGAATAGTTAATGCCTAATCATATGCATTTGATAATCAAGTTGACTGAAAATATAAGTGAACATTTAAAAGGTAGATTAAAAAAAAAAAACTCCAAAAATAAGATGCTACATTCCTGACTTTAACAAAGAGGATTCTTTACTCCTTTTACCTCTTTGGAAAAAGACTGGGGCTCTAAATCCCTTAATAATTATACTTGATTTAAATCTGACTTTAATCCTGCATGATAAATTAAGATTCTGTATCTTTTCACCCTTGCTTTTTGGAGTAATTTGTCTAACCCAGCACCTGCATAAATAGATCAGATTCTCTAAGCAATCCAAAGGCATTCCATTTAGGCAAGGTAGAGCAAATGGTGCTATCTGCCACCCCACCAGAGGACATCCTGACCTGGATAGTGTGTGGGTCCTTGAGGAGTGGTTGTATTTAGAGACCCATTGACTGAAGGAAAGACATCTGACTCCTCTGATTGCATGTAGAGTTCCCTGGACAGCCACTACAGGTCTCCACTTACAGTACTTCCAATCCCCACCCCCCCCAGCCCCAACTTAAAGAAAAAAAAAAAAAACCATTTGTCCCTGAGAGGCTGCCGGTAGCCATCCAGAAGGAGAAATCTGGCATTTTCCCAGCACAGTGCTGCCCTGTAGCAGGATAATGTGCCTTTCCTGGAGTTGGGCAGACTTTGCCCTAAGGTTACATTTCCACACAAAGAAGTCTTTTAAGGGTGCTGTTGCAGGCCTCTACACTGGAGGTTTACGTCTGTCAATCTCAGAAAAAAGGAGGCCGTAATAAAACTGCAGGAGCCAGCAGTGGGGAATTACAACTCCAGGATCAGCGGAGGTCTGCCTCACAGCCTTGCTCTATGCTGAGAGTTGGCCTCTCTGAGGACAGAGAACAATAAAGCAGAAGGAATTTAAGTCAATTGGCTGCTGGATTGCATTAGCAGGACTAGAGAAGGGGGCACTTGCTGAGGGTGGTGCACTGACTCTTGGCTGCTGCCATTGTGCCAACCCAGCTGGGGTATCCAGAGTCTGAGAAAATGAGAAAAGTTCACCCAAGTCAAACAAGCCACAGGAAGGATTGCAGACCTCCAAGTTGGAGGCTGTGTGTGTAGCAGCCAGTGCCACTCCATGTGTAATTCAGTTGATCTATAGTGAGAACTGATACAAATTAAGATCTCAGTGAATGACCATGATAGGCAGAAAAACAGGAAATGCATCAGAAAGTGGACCTGAATACTTTGTAAAGAGAGATGAGGGAAAACAAAGGTGGCGGCATTTGGGACTTAGGCAAAGAGAGGGGTGAGGAAGCCACCAAGTGGATCTGATTGGTTTGGAGGATGGAGGAGCAAGTGGGTAATGGAACTTAGAATAGAGAGGGCATCACTGCCACCTGTCCGACAGCTCCACAGCCCTGATTTTGGCAGTGTGGCCCTGATGCCTGCATGGAAGGCTTGTTAGACTTAGCTTGAGAGCTTCCTAAAATATCCACGGGCCTGATGCAATATTACTTTGTGATGGCATTGCATTGCGATGTGGTGACAGGATAACCTGATGGTGAGGAAGGAGGGTCTTTTATGTCTTCATAGGATTGTGTCTGAGAGAGGCCAGGTGATCGGAGCATTCCCAAAGGAAGATGGGTCAGCTGGAACAGTGGTTAAGCTTTCTGATGTGGAAGAACAGAGTTCCCATCCACCCACTCCCACTGCAGAGCCTGGATACCTGGGGAGGGCTCAGTCAGGGGCTGAAGTCTCAGGAGGACAGCCCCAAGGGGCCCCTCAGCAGTCCACAGGGCATTCTAAAAAGCAGAGCAAGCAGGGAAAGGGCTGTGCTAACCAATCTTCATGAAGCAAGCAGCAGAAAGAAGGTAGCTTTCCCCAGAGTAAGTCCTCTGGGCAAAGGCACAGCATTTGGGTTGGAGAAGGGGGGAGGAGGCAGGCCAAATCTGGAGAAAGACACCAAGCTAGTAGCACCAGCCAGGTTTGGCTTAGGTCCCCAAATAAAAACAATTTGCCTAGCTCTAGGCAAGCCCTTGTTCTGCATAATGACTTGAATTCTGAAATGTGAATTAAACCCTGCAAAGGAATGCAACTCTTTCTTCCTCCCGCAGGCCATTCTACTATTCTTAGGGGGTGTGAGGTGCGTTTCAGGAAGGTTTAAAATTTTTACCCCTTTATCAAAACATGGCAAGTGTCAGCCCCATCTCCAGCCATCCCTGCCCCCACTGCTCAAAGTGTTCAAAACTACAAGCTGCAACATCTTTTCAGCAAGTAATCAGCACAAGTTGAAAGGCACATGCTGTCGCATTTCTGATCAGATTGTATGTTAAGCAGGAAAATATACCCCCTCAACAACTTCCCCCCACCCTTTTTTGGCTAAATGCATGTCTGTTTAAAGAGCCACCAGGCAGTGCCTCTCACTTTGTCTTGGCAGGGCACAACCATCAGACGAAGTGGGAGGAAGAAACATTAACTTCAACAGCTGTTTCTTGACCCCGGCTGTCAGTCTTCCCAAGAATAAATTTTGGAGAGTCCTATTTGAAACAAAGAGGGAGTTTTTGAGGAGAGAAAAGTTGGTTGGTTCCAGGGAGGCCGCCCAAAGAAGCAGGGAACAAGATGTTTGCAGTTACTACGCAGCCTGCAAGCCTCTGCCGGGTGCAGGGATGGAGCAAAGTAACTTGAAAGCTCCCCTCTCGGCGCCCTGTGCCTGCAGCTTCCCCCCCTAACGCGCGCCCAGATCCAGCGCCGGTGGTAAGAGCCGTAGCTCGACTACAGTAATTCCCCAGCTCGGGCGGCTTGAAACTGCTCGGGCTGAATAGCATTTGCTGTTCCGTCCTGCGGCCGCCTCCCGCCGCCGCTGCCGTGCTCCCTGCAAAGCAGCTCTCATTATCCCGGAAGTTGTGCTGACACAGTCTCGCTGCCACCAGAAGTTTGTCAACATCAAACTTCTCCTGTGTGGGGTACGTTCACCTTCCACGAGTATTTAATCGAGCCAACAGGCAAACAAACAAACCCAAATAAACCTGCCCGTGATGTCATGGTCTTTTTTTTTTCCCCCTTCCTGGAAGGCTGGGGCTGTTAGAAATTTGCTGGTGGGTGTTAAAGAGCGCTTGCGGATTTCTGGGGGAGATAAGGGGCGGCCCCTAGGGTGGGGAGTGGGGAAGGGGCTGCGGAGGGGCTTGCGGGACGGTTGGAGCTGAGCGCTGGGTAGGTGGGTGGAGGGCTGGGGCTGGAGAACTGGTCCTGCAGTCTCTCGACTGCCGTTGTTTTGGAGATTACACCGACTGGGGCCAAGGTTGTTGCATTGCGTCCCCAGACCCGGCAACAAAGGTTACCTGGAATCTCTGGACAAGTAAAGACGCCGGGGGAGGGGAAGCTTTCTACATTCTCACTGCTCTTTCTACACTCCTGTAGGACATTTTTGTAGACACCTTTTGGGATCTTTCAGAATAAAGGGCATTAGGGTCATAAAATGTATTTTGAGGCTTCAACTGCTACATAAAAGAAATCCTTGAGATTTGAGGGCAGGGTGTACTACCTTTTCTGTCTTTAATAGGTATCTTCTGATATCTTGATTAAACCATTCGGTCTAAACTAACTCCTTTCCCTAAGCCAGGTCTCCAGGTTTAGTTCAAGTTGCTGCTACCCAGTTTGGGTGTTTGTGGTTTCCAGTTGCTCCCTGCTGAGGTGCTCCTGGCGCGTGTGTCCCCCACCCCCACCCCCACCCCCCCCCCCCCAGCCCAGCTTTGGGGAGGAGGGGAAGAAGGGGATGCTGATTAACCCTTTCCATTCCATACTTTTATCTGGACTGATTAATCCTTCACAGACTGCTGGAGAGGACAAGGCCTGACTTGCAGAGTTGTGACCCTACGCATTCACGAAGCAGTGCCACTTGAGGGCCACAGGTTTTCGAGGAGGAGCTGGAACCTCAGGCAGTAATAGTAACTTTGTATCTGGTTTGAAAGATCACATAAGGGGCATTCAGTGCCGAGAGATCAGAAAGAGAATTGCTGTATCCCCGACCTAACCTAAAGTCTGCAATGGGTGGCTGAGAGGGTTCCGTATACCCAAAGTAGGCAACCCCAACCTTGCTCCCTTGAATTGGAAATCTGTCCATTTATGGGTGCAGGAAAATTCTTTTCTACTCTTCAAAAATAAGTCAAAGTGAATGCCTCTGAAGAGATTATTACCCATTATCCCACTAGGATATTGTGGGGGAGTGGGGAGGCAAGTTTGATCCATTTAGGAAGCTAAACACTTGATTTACTCTTCTTGTTCGTTGGCTGTTATTAACCATGTTTTTAGAAAAATTATATCTACAGTCATGTATCTATGATAAAAAGAAGGAAGGCAGTTTTTCTTTTTTTTCAAAATGTGCTTAACAGGGAAAAAAAAGAAAAAAAATTGTACCCTTCCCAAGGGACCAGCTTACCTTAAACACAAAACAAAAACAGAAGGCCAAAAACAAAATCTAAAGAAAATGCAATTCAGATGTTTCTCAGGGGCTGGAAGATACTTTTGACAAACACAAATCAAACTGATTCAAATACACTTATGAAGCAGGCAGTTCTTAAAAATAAAATAAAATAAAATGTAATAAAAACCCACACAAAGAAATGTGTTTTCTTGAAAGTTTATTCCCTACAGTGAATTTTCCTGTTGGCCATGCCTCAAAATTTCCCCTGCATTATTTAGACTTCTTTTCTTCGGGTGGCATTTTAATTTTAATTTATTCATTTTTTTGTAATCCACAAAGTGCTCCTCAACATTGTTATACCTCTGTGTGGACATGAATCAACAAGGACACGTGGAGGATTCCATTTCCAACTCCACATGCATGAATTATTTGCCCTGGTTGTTAATCTGTCATAGTGTAAGAAACCTGATTTACAAAGGCTAGAGGACTTTTGCAGAACAAGGTAGTGTATGGTTTCTATGGTTGGACTTCTTTACAAATAAAACTATTTTCCATTTCTGTCCATAATTTCCTGGTTGCACAAAGATAATTTTCAGAGTTTTCAGATTCTAGTTCCCCAATGGGAGCCGTAAGCATGAGGAAACAATTTCTTTTTACAGTGATGTGAACGCTACGCTCATCTGGATTTAGTTACTTCATAAGGTAAATATCACTAAATGTGCACTGGGATCTTTGGGGATCTAAGGTGCTGGACGGGTGAAAATACTCTACTGTGAAATGCTAAAGAATGTCAAACAACTGATTTTGAATTGGTTTGCAGAGCTAATTGGGTCAACTATGGTATTCTTTAAAGAGGGAATTAATTTGAATAATTTTAAAAAGTATTTCCAGTTTACTTTTGGTTACATTTAGGTTATTTTGGTCACTATGATTTTTAGAATTACCCCAGGAATTCATTTAAAACATATCCTTCTGAAAAATATATACCCTTCAATATATAATATCTGCCAATGAAAACATAGATTTCAAATTTCATGCTAATTACATTTTTAAATAATGATGTTCTTGAAATTATTTTTATTTAAAGGCAAACTATCTGCATAGATAATGGCCAAAGCTAACCAAACTGCTTTAAAAATTAATGAATATTAATGAAGTTCATGAATAGCACAATACTGCCCCTGCCTGCCTTAGGAAAAACAAATGTATTGACTCCATTTTCCTAAAATAACAGCCCTTAGTTTCTGATGGTTAAAATAGTTTTGTTGCTAAAAAGCTTGTACATAATGCAATTTTTGCAATTAATAAGACTTAGCCTTGTTTACTAGACTTAGATCTCTTCCCCAAAACTAAACATATTTTATCTTTTTACATGTCTGAATGCTATTTCTTTTTATTAATTTGCCATCTCATGATATTTTGTTATCATTTTTCTAAGTTCCCCTCCTCTGTCACTTTAGTAGTTCACATGAATGACTCAGGATTTTCAGGCCTTCATATATATTTGGTATATAGAAAATGGCATCATTAGTCAGCACTTCCATTCATCTAAATTTGTCCAAGCATATTGAAAGCTGCTCACAGCATTTTGCAATGAAAGTGACAAATGGGTGTCAGTCCAGTGGCCCTACCCATTTCAACCTTATTTTGTACGATGTGTAAATGTTTGCGTACATTTCTTCCATAAGATAGGCTATTTTTTTATCTGGACATGTGCCTACTAAGGCAAGTGCCCAGGCAGATTACTGATTGGCATTAGACTAAAATTACAAAATTTAACAAATGAATGACAAAAAGAAAAGAAATAGTATATAAAAATTAAATAATGATGGCATCCATTCAATAAGATAAATAATTTTTGATGCTCTAAATTTCTAAGATTCAACAGTTTTACTTCAAATGAATTTGTAATGCAAAAGGTAGAATCATTTCAAGCAAGCCAGCAAATTTGGGTCAAAATGAAAGCAGTTCTGAGAGAGAGAGATGTTCCTGCTTCCCCATAGGGCTGGTTGGAATTTTCTACTAAAAAAAAAAAAAAATATATATATATATATATATATATATGCATATATATGTGTGTATATATACATATACACATATATGTACACACACATACATATATATACACATACATATATATACACACATATATATATGAACACATATACATGTATAAATATACATATATGCATGTTTAAATGCACACACACTATACTCTAGTGTCCTACTTCTCTTTTCCTTCGTTGTTTTTAATAGCCAGTCCAATCTCTAGTGTTATATGGTAAGTGAATGTGCTTATAAGAACTTAATGCCAGTTTTAATCTAAGATTACTTTGACCACAGTTGAAATCTTTTGCTGTTTTATAACCTGTAACATGTTTTTACATGTTTAGGAGTGTTGTTGTTACTGCTGTAAAAATTCTGTGTTGATATTATGAGGTTATGTGTTTAGCCAAAAAGTTATGCTAAATTAGACAGTAAAGACTCTAAAATTCTAATGGTTTAGTAAACCCCAGATAATAACTGTAGTTTTATGGATAAAAATATTTTTAATATTTTAATACTGCATGGAAGTATATTTTTTTTCTAAAGTTATTATGGAATTTCTTTGTCCATAAGGAATATTAAAGAAAAATTTATCATTTGAAGTTATTTTACCTGGAAATGCTTTGGAGTGAAGCTAATCTTTACACCTAAGACTACAGATTGCAATTTCACTTACCATTATCCATGGCAGGATGTTTAGTTTTACTCCTGTGAGCCAAAGAATTTTTAGTGACTTTTTAAAAGTGGAATGTAGAAAGTAGGTCCAGCTATTGTGAATGTGGGAATTTGATAAATAGTGCTTGAAATGACCATTTACTCTATGACTTGTTATATAATGGGTAGATGTGAAAAAGAAGCGATCAACTAAACTGTGAGCTTAAAGGTTAGAATATCTTTCGATTGTGGGTATAGTCAGGGTCATCATGACAATCACATTTAGCACTCAATATGACTTTTGGTCCGCCGGTGCTTCTCTTTCCAAATTTTCTGTATATAAAGGTACAAATGAGATTTTTCCAACTGCCTTTTCTGCAAACTCAACTTGCTTTCTAAAAATCAAGATAGTCATCTTTTTCTGTTTACACATGGAAACAAAGAATCTTGAATTAGAAAAAAAAATTGGCTCTCTTCCTTACGATTCTGGAAACCAAGGGTTTTTTTTTATATATATAGATTTATATCAAAGGGCTGCCTTTTGTAAGAGGAAAGAAGAAGCCTTGGTTTTGTTAATAAACAAGACTAACTCAGCTAAACTACTATTGGGAATTAGATATGGAAAGGTTCAAGCTGTTCTGACTTAAATTTTCAGATATGTAACATATGTGATGACCACCCACCTAGTGGTTAAATAATATGTTTACTTTCCTACAATTTCCTGAACCCATTTGACTTTGGAGATTTAAATATGGCATAAATCTCTGTGCTCAGGAACCTGATGTGGAAACTCTGAAGGCACAAGAGCCTCCAGCCTTGACTCCAGTTCATGTCAGTCTTTGTTCCAAGTCCATGTTTTGTTCTCCATCCCACACACTTGACTCTTCTCTCCCTCTAGGCCATCCCCTCCCAGTGTGCACCCACTGGGCCTGTCTGGGGCACCCAGAAGGCAGCTGTTGAATGGCTGTATAACATCCTAGGGGTATAGCTTGACAGGTTTAACCTCACATACAAGCTCTTTAAGGCTAAAATTAGCCAGGGTCTGCTCCCCCTCCCTTCTTCTAAAAGGCTATGTTTAGCCCAAGGATCTGAAGGATGGAGAAGTTCTACAAGAGGCCTGTAAGCTGAGGCTGCGTTCAGGTTCTGGTTCCTGAAGAATCCACTGTCCAGGGCCCAAAGGCCCTTTAAAATGTTTTCTGATCCCTGGGGTCTGTGGAGGAATCCCCAAATGCCTTTAAAAATCCAGCACCCTCCCTTCTCATTTAGCCAGTGCTTGCAACCACACTGGGCCCATTCCCTTAACAAGGGCATGAAGTAGCTTTTGGGTAGGCTTGGAAAAATGACAAGAATGGATGTTTCTCATCCCACTGTTCCAAGGAGAAGATTGGAGGACAGGCGACTGAAGGGACAGATAACCGGTGCAGACACTTGACAACTCCTGGGCAGAGGGCCAAGCGCTGGGCCAAGCACTGGGCGAGGCTCCAGAGGCCGGGCCCATGCCCAGGGCACTCAGTGGTTTAAAGCTGGCACAAAAAGAACACTCCTGCCGGCAGGAAACTGAGTTGAACAGATTGGGAAAGAGCAAAAACAGGCTGCCCAGGAGGCTGTCTCCCAGGCCTACAGTTTCTAGTTGTCAGTGGCAACCCAGGATAGAGCAGATTCTGGCTTTCCTCCTGACTGGGGGGCTGGTGGAGGTGGGACTGAGTCCAGGGAGTATGCAGTGCACAAGGACCCAGCTCAGGAAGGCACAGAGGCGAGGTCTGGCATATCCCCGCTGGAGAGAAACCCTTCATCAACTTACAATTCCCAGGCCAGCTTTGTCTTGGCTGTGAGAGTGAGTCCTAACACTTTATAATTTCTGTAAAATATTAGAACTTCCTTGCCCCGGGATTTATTTCAAGAAGTTTCTTTGAAAGGGTAAGGTGAAGAGCAAAATTTTCTTAGCCTCTTATTTCATTCCTTCCATTTAGTGCTTACCGTGTTTATAAGAAAAATAAACATTGAGGACTGTGATCAATTCCCATCCTGTTACGATAGTAGACTCGTATTTTTGATGTGTTAAACCACGACAGCTATTTCTTAAGGGCTAAAAGTTGGTAAATTAGTGCCACTTCCATACTCCTAGAGGAAGGCAAAATAGTTCTGAGCTTTATCAAAGAATTCTGGACACTGGGGAGTACAGGCATTGTGTTGGGGCCAAAAGAACAAGAAAGAGAATGAAGCCTTGGATTTGCAGAAATCCAAATGGGCTTCAGGTTAATAACAGGGGATTTCAGCTAGTGGCTTATATAATTAACAGAAAGAAAAACACAAAAATACAAAAGCATATTTTTTTTCTCTACTTAAGTAAGACATGACAGTGAAACACACTAGTCACTTCAGACCTCCTGAACCAGCATCTTTAGGTGGGGAGGGGAGAGTGTGTTTGGGAATCTGAAGCTTCAGCGAGTTTCACTAGTGATTTTTATACATGCTGAATTTTGAGAGCTACAGTCATATAGCTCAAGAATAATGTCATCCTTCCATTATCCTCAGTCATGAAGGTAAATGAAGACGTTAACTTTTCTAAGTGCTTAGGTAAGTATCCCCATTTTACAGATGAGGAAACTTGGCCATAGAGAGGTCAGGCAACTTTCCCAAGGTCAAGATGAGTGGCAGGGCCAGGTTTAAAACACAAACTTGTGGCATTAGAGTCCCTCCTCCTAATCATTCTGCTCTGAGCAAGCTATATAATCTTTATAAATTTTAGTTTTCTTGTGTCTATCATGGGGACAAAACCTACCTCAAGAAGGTATGTGTGTTACATATTAACATAAATAAAGCTCCTGACACATTAATAGTCACTCAATAAATTATCGCTTTTACTATTACCAAGTAATGGAGTAAATCTAGTAATGGATAATCCACACAGAGGTAACCAGTAATTGCCTGGACTTTCTGAATCAGCTTCATGATTACATTTAATTTCACCTGCATACCTACTGCATCCTTATTTTGTACAAGAAAGTTATTTCCTAGTCTGTCCAGTGCTCTGATTTGGGACTACAGTAAATGGGAGGTGAACAAACCACAGAGAGGCTAGAAATCTATTGCTGGCTTTTCTAATGCCAATCTGGATAGAATCTAAAAATATTTTCTAAACACCCAGGATAACTGGCTGAATTTTTCTTGACTAATGTATACAACATCTAAGGAAAATTTCTTAAAGCAGCTATGATGCCACATGGCATTTCCAGAGCTTTGAAGTCCATTTTAAGAAATTGATTTGGTTACATCATTGCTTTATTAAGGCCATAAAGTCTGTCTACCTCGCCTGGTTCATCTCCCTAGACAGACTTTCCAACACATCCAGTACGCCTTCCCACATGTTCTTTGTGATGGAATATACCTTCTCTCTCTTCCTGGAATGCTCCAATTCATTTTTCAAGGCCACATCTCAAATGTTGCTGTCTGCATGAAGTCCCTCCATCCCACTTCCCCAGAGATAATCATTCTCCTGGGTGCTTACACAACACAGAGTTAAACCTCCATTATAGCACCATCGTAAGATATTATATTGAAATGATTTCTCTTGTGACCACTTCCAGGCCAAGGACCACGATTTATGCATCTTTGTGTATGTCAGAAACTGGCACATTTGGTGGCACATTTTAGGTGCTGTATAAATGCTTGTTAAATGAATGGCAAGTTGTAAGTGGAGCAGGTTGGGGTTTTTTTGGTGTGTTTTGTTTTGTGTTTTGTTTTTTGTTTTGTTAAAGGGAATTTGCTTGTACAAAGTCATCTGACTGGTTTTCAGTGTGCTAACCTAGGAGTTCTTGGTTATTCACTGTGATGGAAGAAATAAACTCAAAGAAATGAGCCTTCCTTCACGAATGTACATACTGTCTCTTCTCATCTGTAGTGGTGGAAGTCAGGCTTAAGAGCCTGACTTTGGAGAGGCTGAAGAGAAAAAACACCAGCAGAAACAATGGCCGCAATTGCATTGCTAGGAGTAGGAACCCAGAGTAGATGGCCTTGAATTACCATCCTAGCTGACTTTGAAGTGAAAGATGGCCTTGGAACACTTTAAGACTAATAATGTCTATCCAGTTTTCAGTTGTCCTCTATTCTAAGCTATATCATGTTACCCCCTCCTTTACTTCAAAACTCTGTATAAAAATTCTACTCTTCAGAGGAGTCTTGGGCTAGTGGTGAATGGAAAATTAAGGGAAAGAGTATAGTGAAGTAAGACATTTTCTTCATTTTTAAATGGTGTCCTATAATTCCATGTGGTCACCAGTGGCAGAATGAATGGAGATACCACTTTTCCTTTCCAGCATTATCTAACACAACATATCCTCTGTTTCTCTCTGCTCCAATCACACAGGGCTTATTCTTCATCTCCTCCTTATTACAGAAATTATGCTGTTTTCTTTGTGTAAAGGAGCTCTTCCATTCCCTTTCATCAAATTCTTTCTCATCTTCAACTCGAGTTTCATTTACATTGGGAAACTTTCCCCAACCTCCCTGACTAGGTCAATCTCCTAGGCTATCGATAGCCTCCCCTTAAGAGCACATATCATATTTATAATTTTACATTTATATGTAAGATTATCTCAGTAATATCTGCCTCCCCTGTGGTCAGAAACTTTATGAGAGCTGTTTTGCAGCATTATATTCCTAGTGCCAGATGCAAAGTGGGTTTCAACAAATAATTGTTCAATAAAATCAGGCAGAGAGCAAGTTTTGGTGTGGACTGAATCAGAAGCAGATATGAGAATAAACTATTTTTCTTCAAAGGCATTAGAGGTAGGCGATCCTTGAGATGGAAGGCACCAGATAACTTGGGTTCCATATCCATTCATTGAGTCCCTCCTATGTGCCAGACACTGTGCTAAGTCTTAAGAATACATGATGAATAAGACACTGACTGTTGCTCTTATGAGTTCTTTAAAGCTTCTCTTAACTATGTATAAGCTGATGACAATGATGATAATGTAAAAGGGATAGTAAATGTTCAGAGTAGATTTAGCATCTATGGCAAATCAGATACAATAAAATGTAGGTATATTTATCAGTTCACTTGACTTTCACACAACTTATGAGGTAAGAATTTTATCACCTCTGGTTTATGGTTGAAAAATGGGAGTTTCAGAAAATTTAAATTTCTTTTCTTTTTCTTCTCTTTGTTTTTTGTTTGTTTGTTTGTTTGTTTGTTTTTGTTTTTTGGTTTTTTTTGAGTCCTCTGCTTCTTTCTTGAATCTGGCTAAAGGTTTATCCATTTTGTTGATCTTTTCAAAGAACCAGCTCCTGGTTTCATTGATCTTTTCTAGTGTGAGTGTATGTGTATGTGTATATGTGTGTGTGTGTGTGTGTGTGTGTGTGTGTGCGTGTGTGTGTGTGTTTGGTCTCTATTTCACATTTATTTTGACTCTAATCTTTATTATTTCCTTCTTTCTACTAGCTTTGGGATTTTTTCCCCTTCTTTTTCTAGCTCCTTTAGGTGTAAGGTTAGGTTGTTATATTTGAGATTTGTTTTGTTTCTTGAGGTAGGCCTGTATTGCTATAAACTTGCCTCTTAGAACTGCTTTTGCTGCAACCTAAAGATTTTGGACCATTGTGTTTTTGTTTTCATTTGTCCTTATATATTTTTTTGGTTTCCTCCTTGATTTCTTGGTTTACTCACTCATTTTTTAGTAGCATATTGTTTACCCTTTATGTATTTGTGTTCTTTGCAGAATTTTTCTTGTAGTTGATTTTCAGTTTCATACTATTGTCAGAAAAGATACCTGATATGATTTCAGTCTTCTTGAATGTTTTGAGACTTTTTTGTGGCCTACATGTGAACTTTACTGGAGAATATTCCATCTGCACTTGAAAAGAATGTGGATTCCTCTGTTTAGGGATGGAATTTCTGTATATATCAGTTAGATCTTTCTGGTCTGTTGTATCATTCAAAGCCACTGTTTCCTTATTGATTTTCTGTCTGGATGATCTATCCATTAATGTAAGTGGGGTGTTTAAGTCCCCTACTCTTATTATATTACTGTAAATTTCTCCCTTTATGTCTGTTAATAATTGCTTTATGCAGTTATATGCTCCTGTGTTATGTGCATAGATATTTACAATTGTTATATCCTCTTGTTGCATTGTTCCTTTATCATTATGTGGTGCTCTTTTTTTTATCTCTTGCAACAGTCTTATTTAAAGTCTGTTTTGTCTGATATAAGTATTGCTACCTTGGCTTTTTTTCCACTTCTATTTGCATGGTGTATGTTTTCCCATCTCTTCACTTTCAGTCTACATGTACCATTGGGTCTGAAGTGAGTCTGTTGTTGGCAGCATACAGATGGATCTTGTTTTTTTTTAAATTTTTTTTTTCAACGTTTATTTATTTTTGGGACAGAGAGAGACAGAGCATGAACGGGGGAGGGGCAGAGAGAGAGGGAGACACAGAATCGGAAACAGGCTCCAGGCTCTGAGCCATCAGCCCAGAGCCCGACGCGGGGCTCGAACTCACGGACTGCGAGATCGTGACCTGGCTGAAGTCGGATGCTTAACTGACTGCGCCACCCAGGCGCCCCTGGATCTTGTTTTTTTTATCTATTCATTCATCCTATGCCTTAATTGGAGCATTTGGTCCTTTTACATTTAAAGTAATTATTGATAGATATGTATTTATTGCCACTTTATTTCTTGTTTTCAGTTGTTTTTGTAGTTCTTCTTTGTTCCTTTCTTCTTCTATTTCTCTCTTTTTATTTGGTGGCTTTCTTTAGTATTATGTTTGTATTCCTTTCTCTTTACTTTTTGTGTAGAAAAGTTAAATTTCTTGTTCGAGCATACTCATTTAAAGCCAGGACTCAATCAGACATAGGTATAGATGATTTTTAAGACTCTCCTTTTGTAGATTAGAGATATAAATGAAAGGCAGAAGTGAATCTGAAATCCCCCTAAAATCTCAAACTCTAATGTTCTGCTCTCTGACCACAATTTCTTGTTCTTCCAAGTCTGTCTTTCTCTCACTCCCAATCCCAATCAGCCTCACAGAGACTGTCAACTTCTTACTCTCTTTATCCACTGGCCTCCTTCCAGCCCCACTTCTGTCCTTAGCTTTCACAAAGGATTGATTCCCTCAGAGCCTTCTACTTTCACTGCATCCATCAGTGAAATCTCAGTGTTATGATCAGCCTCCTCTACTCACATACAACCTGATTCCTACATCACTCTCAGAGAGTTGTTATAAAGATTTAATAAGTCAGTACATGCACTTTCTGAGAAATGCCTCACACATACACAGTATTGTTGTTTTTGTTTATCCCTGAGAGCTAAGCACTATTGGAGAAAATCTTGTCTGTACTGACTTAATCAACTTCAGGTGGATCCTCAATGTTTCCTGCCTGTCAGTCTTATTACTTGGCAAAGTTAAGCCCACATCTATTTTTTTAGGACTATTCCAAATCTCTATTCTTTAGAAGTGTTTTACTCAACTCCTAATACCCTTGCCATTGGCAAATGACCTTGATAGTGGACATCTTTTGTTGCTTGCTCACTGTCCAAGCCCCTTTTACTCTGCTAATTACCACTCCCCATTCCCCCCCCCCCCCCATTCACCATTCTCATGTCTGGTTTATGTGGATGGCCATATCCTCTTAGCCATGGTGATTGTTTCAATGGTAGGCATTTTACCCAATATAAGCCAATCAAAACCTTTCCTAAGACCTCAGAAGCATGAATATAAAAGAGACATTTTCTTTTCTTGATGTTATTGCTGCTAAGTAGTGCTAAGTAGACATAGCCTGCCTGGAAATGAAATATAATCAACAGAGGACAAGGGAGCCAAGAAAAAGACAGATCTTGATTCTACTACTTGAGTATCTAGTTCTAACTACACGTGATGATCATATACTCCTTTTAAGTTATGTGAACTAATGTATGTCCTTCTTTTCTTAAATTCTTTGAGATTGGTTTGTATCACTTGCTGTTGAAAAGGTCCTGACTATGATACTTCCTAATCACTGATAAAATGAAGGACAGTGAACTTCTTTCCTTGATATTTTCTTCATCAGTACATTTCTCAATATTATGTCATTTCTTCTTGGCCCAGAAAATGAATGCCACCCCCTGGTTCAAGGCTCACTCCCTACCCTTTTGCCCCCCTCCTGTATCCCCAACTGCTTTCTTCCTTCTGTTCTTTACTCTTAGCCTAAAATGCACTAATTTCCAACCCTTCTCTAACATATTCCATCTTTATCTTTCCTTTTTCACCAAAACTTTTCAAAGGGTTAGTTTACATCACTTTCTCTACTTCCACTTCCATTCCCTTCTCTGCATACTGTTTTCATATTCCAGTCACTTTAGGTCACCAGTGGTTTCATACTGGCAAGTCCATTAACATCTTTGGACCTCTCTTTTACATTTGACAATGTCTCTCACTTTACTTCTTAAAGCCATCTCTCTGGCCTAGGTTCTGAGATGAGACACTGCTCTCTCCTAGTCCCCCTAAAACCTTCCTAGCCGCTCCTTTTCTATTCTCTTATAACTTATTCTTCTGTCCACTGCTTTTTTCATGCTACATACTCTCTTGGGTAATCTAACTGCTTCATGATTTTCATTTTTACCATATACGGATGACACTGAAATGAATTTCAAATATTTGCTATATATTTACATCTTGATGTTCTAAGGGCATCTCAAATTCAACTTAACAAAAACAGAACCTATTATCTTACTCCTAAGTCTGCTTTCCCTGCTATATTCTCTATCTCAGTTCATAGTGCCATGATTTTCCAGAGATGCAAGCCTAAAGTCTTGAGTACCATTTTTGTCTTCTGAACTTCACCTCCCAACACTTTTTTGGTCTTCCAAAATATTTACCGAATTGATTTGCTCCTTGTAGTAGACACTGATGGCCACCTGTTCAACAAATGTTCTCCCTGTCTTCTTCCTTAGTAACAGAATTCCAATTTTGTTCAGGTATCCACATGATTCTGTAAAGATATATGCTTGAAGGAAAGCTGGCATCCATCTTTGTTCCAGTTCCAAAGGATGAGTCTTGATTTGTCTGTTCTACACTAACCATTATAATTCTTGTCAAAGAATAACTCAAAAATGTTTGAGTACTAGATGATGCTTTCTATAGTTATTTGTACAGTTTGGGGGAGAAATGCTTGTTACATGCTAAATGTAGACCTATTTGGGTATGGTGGGATTTTTTTAAAAGGGAAGAAAAGGCCATATTCATTGCCTCTGATTAGTTGTGACTGAGGAATGTTGGTGATCTGCAATTCTAGAAGTTGGATTTTCTTATCTACATCATTTCTGAAATGCATGGTTACTAAATTTGAACTTCTATAACTGGAGAGAGACTCTCTTAAGGAAATATACACAACTAGATCTGTCATTTATTTAGCATGTTATCAAGTATTATAAAATACTTCATCATAGCCTTGTTAATAGATGCTTGCCCAGGGCAAGTAATAATTTACTGGACAAGGTATAAAGGTTCTAATTTTATTCACTTCCTACTATATATTTTGTATAAAGGAAAACAGCTTACAGAGCCTTCAGTTCCCCCCCCCAACTTTTTTATTTTGAAAATTTTCAAGTACAGTGAAAACTCACCATACCCTTCACCTAAGATCACCAATCATTAACATTCTGCCACATATGCTCTCTATCTTTCCCCAACATGAACACACGCACACACACAGAGTCTTTCCCTCTATCTTTCCCCAACATGAACACACACACACACACAGACACACACACTTTTTTATAGCTGAACAGTTTGAAAATAAGTTGCAGACATCATCCCTTCATCCCTTCATCCTTCCACATGTATCTCCTAAGAATAGAGACATTCTCCTACACAGCCACAATATCATTGTCATACTCAAGGAATTTAGCATTGATACAATAAAAGTATCTAATATAAAGTCTATATTCAAATTTCCCTAATTGTCCTAAGTCTAATTTAGCTTTTTTTTTTTCCACTGGGATCTTATCAAGAATCGTGCATTGTACTTAGTTATGTCTCTCTAGTCTTCCTTTCTCTAAAACAGTCCCTTTGCTTTTTAAAAACTTTCATGACATTGGTATTTCTGAAGAATCCAGACCCATCATTTTGTAAAATGTCCCACAGTATATATCTGATAGTTGCCTTATGGTTGGATTCAGGTTAAACATTTTTGGCAAAAATACTACATGAGATATTTTCCTAGTACAGAACATGAAAAACTTGTTCCATTAATGGTGATGCTAAATTTGATCAATTCTCTCCCTCTCCCTCTCTCTTTCTGTCTCTATCTACCTCCCTTTTAGTGCACTTCTCAAGTGAATCATTTATTATGGGAATTTCAGAGAGATGAGACCAATATCTCCATTCATTGAGCATTTAGTAAAGTGAAATGGACAATAGGGTATTTGTTTTTAAAAATACTTTTAAAATAAAATGGTCAGGTTTCAATTATCTGGATATTTTCATTAAAACATTTATAACATCTTGGGAAGCAAAATTATCTGCATAGTTGTCTCAAATCTTCAATTCTCTTTGTTCAAAGAGATCTGGCCAGCTAATGGCATCTATTATCTTCAATTCACAAATCAGCACAAAATTTAAATGGCTTAAAAGCAACATGATATAGTGGAAAAAAAGAGATTAATCCAGAGTCTAGAGTCATCAAACCTGTCTAATGACCTTAAGCAAATCATGTGTTCTTCCTGGACCTCAGTATTCTCTTCTGTGTAATGGAGAAACAGGACTTTAGGATCTCTCAGCTTCTATCAGTTTAAAGGTTTATTTATATCTCTAGTTAACTGCCATATATGCTGAATAATTTGACTCATAAATGCTTATCTTTGTGCAAGATCAGGTTAACTTATTAATTAATTAATTAATTAATTTATTTATTTTACTATTTATTTATTTATTTATTTATTTATTATTTACTTTGCTGGTGGAAATAATGGAATATTAGGGCTAAGAAAGAGCTATGAGAATTATCCTTTCAACCTCCCACATGATGTGAAAAACACATCCTATTGGTGGCCATCTGGACATGCTTGAACACTTTGGGTGATGTGGTAGTAACTATTGAGGCAATGTTTCCGTGTATGGACTCTGAGGTTATGCCTCAACCATTTTAGATCCTTCCTGATGATCTATGACACCCCCAGACTCACTATCTTAGTCTGTTGAGGCTGCTACATCAAAATACCATAGGCTGGGTGGCTTTTAAACAATAGACATTTATTCCTCACACTTTGGGAGGCTGGGAAGTCCAAGATCAGGCACCAAGACCAGGGTGGTTGTGGCCTGATATGAGCTCTCTTTCTGGTTCATAGCTTGAGCTGGCACTGTATCCTTACATGGGGAAAGGAAGGGTCTCTTTTATGAGGGCATTAATTGCATTCAATACATAAAGCTCCACCATCATGACCTAATCACCCCAAAAGCCTACCTCTTAATACCACCACATTGGGCATTCGGATTTCAACATATACATTTGGAGGGAGAGGAGGGATACAAATATTCAGTCTCTAGCATTCACCTTCTCTTGACCTCAGATGTCTCTTCTTTCTCTCCCTTTCAACAATGAACCTGTGAATCTATACCTGGAACTCATAGCTCAGCTCTTCTCTGCCTTTGAGAACCAGACATTTGGTTTTCTCTCCTTTGACCATCCCTTCTACCCTCCTCCTTGCTCTTGGATAACACTAGGATGTAAAATCCCTTGATACTTTCCTTCCTCTCTATCTAGCCTACCAATTCCTTATGACTATATTTATCTTCTACCCAGCCTGGGCAATCACTTCAGCATTGCCCTTACAACTTCCTCGACACCCACAGCATTTCTAATTTTACCAGGTGTACTTGAACATTTATTTATATGTGAAATACTGCACAACATAGTTGCATAATATAGAACAGCTGTGCAGAGAAACAAAAAATCAACTTGTGAAGAAAGCTATAAGGTGAGTGTAGACTTTTTGAATAAAAATATGTAATTACTTTGGTGACCAATCAAGCAAATACCACTGACCAAATCATATGCTGTTCATATAGAATGATAATGGCAACTTTTCCAAGTGAAAATGAGATACTTGCCAACTTGCTAATGTGAAATTGAAAATATTACATATGTAATCTTAAAGGCTGTAAGACATTAAGGGCTGTAGACATGTGAGGTAACAAATATTTTCTCTGATGTGTAGTGATGTGCTATGGTTTAAGCTGGAGATGGAATATAATGATTGTAGATCAAGAAATGTGACCCTAAGGGTTTGGATGACTTTTTGTTGTATTTTTCAAGAGTAAATAAGTACACCATATTTCAGAACAACATGCTTTTAATGCTAATGTAAATCATGGGTGCCTTTCTTCCTGTATTACTTCCAATAGATTTCTTTGCAAGTTTTTAATGTGAATAGTTATATTTAGTAATCAGAAAAAAATACTGGCTCTGGAAGGACTCTTAGAGATCATTCATTCTATGAGAAAATTGAGGCCCAAAGGAGCAAAAAAAATTTTTCAAAGTCCTATAGCTCTGGTGATTGAGCCAGATATAGGGTCTGGCTTTAAAGTCTAGCTACTTTCCCAGTGATTTTCCAACTGTCTATCTGGGAGCTTTAGGGGTCTCTGGAGGTGTGTTAAAACTACTGGGGGGAGAGAGTTGATTGTTCCTTATCTTCTTCAATTAGAACGATACTACTTTTGAACATCTTAAATATTGCAGTTCTACTTAAAAATTTAAACTAAGGAAAAGGATCCCAGTGTTAAAACATACGTACTTAAAAAATTGATAACCGTGCCTTATCCATCCAATGGTGGTTGAATTGTTTTTCTCTGTAGCAACTACTCAATACTAGTATGAAGTTATAAATTATGTTCATTTCATATATTTTTATTTAAATTAGTTCTTTAAGGAAACACATCATACATGTTGCTCCAGATAAAGATGGAGATATAGAAAAACTGAATCAAATCCTTTTTTTTTTTTTTGCTGTCTTCACCATCAGCAGCCTTCTCATTGACTTTGCCACCATGCTACATAGCTATTTCAAAATGAAGAGAAATAAAATATGGTGGATGTCTTGAGATGAAATAAAAAACAAGCAAGTTTAGGTTTCTAATAACTGACACCCTAGTCACCTTGTGGGAACCTGATGTATTGGTACATAAATGGCTAGAAACCTGTGAGATTCATACTGTTGTGTAGCAGGAACATTTATTTTCACAGTTTATTCCTTCTCAAGAATTTCTTCTCTAGGAATACAAATGTTGATTAATAGCTAATTAATGACAGCACACATTTTCCTCAGTTTCCTTGCATATTGCTATTAATATAGTAAGAGTCACCGTTCTAATATTATGGTGACTATAGCTACCCATGTTTTCCTGGGGTCATGGAATGGTATATATTTTAGTCCCTATAGGCTTTCTGACTTTCTAGTCAACTGATATTTTCAAAGTTAATTTAGACTATTTGTTGTGTGAAAATTTTCATTGAAAAATTCATTTCATTTCATCTGTCCTTAATTCTAAAAAGACATTGATTGCCAAAATAAATTTGAGTAGACTATTAAAAAAACAAAATCCTGGGGCACCTGGGTGGCTCAGTCAGTTAAGCGTCCGACTTCGGCTCAGGTCATGATCTCACGGTCCGTGAGTTCGAGCCCTGCTTAGGGTTCTGTGCTGACAGCTCAGAGCCTGGAGCCCGTTTCAGATTCTGTGTCTCCCTCTCTCTCTGCCCCTCCCCTGTTCATGCTCTGTCTCTCTCTGTCTCAAAAATAAATAAACATTAAACAAAATTAAAAAACAAAAAACAAAAAACAAAATCCAAGTGTGAATATTTCTTGGAGTGGTTGTTCTCCCCATTGGGACAAACTCAGTTTGCACAGTGATAATTCACAAACATTTTGAATTCCAGTTATGAACTTCCCTTTATTAGAGCAATTAAGTTCTATGAAAACAGAAGCGCATTTCAAAAATACCATTCATTTCCCTTAAAACTTAAAAAAAGAAAATTTAAATGTTTTTATTTATTTATTTTTTTAATATTTTTTTTTCAACGTTTATTTATTTTTGGGACAGAGAGAGACAGAGCATGAACAGGGGAGGGGCAGAGAGAGAGGGAGACACAGAATCGGAAACAGGCTCCAGGCTCTGAGCCATCAGCCCAGAGCCCGACGCGGGGCTCGAACTCACGGACCGCGAGATCGCGACCTGGCTGAAGTCAGACGCTTAACCGACTGCGCCACCCAGGCGCCCCTGTTTTTATTTATTTTTGAGAGAAAGAGACTGAGCACAGGCAGGGAAGGGGCAGAGAGAGGTGACAGAATCCGAAGCAGGCTCCAGGTTCTGAGCTGTCAGCACAGAGTCCGATGTGGGGCTCGAATTCGTGAACCACAAGATCATGACCTGTGCCAAAGTCAGACACTCAACAGACTGAGCAACTCAGGTGCCCCACTCCTTAAAATTTTTTTTTAACTTTCACAGAGAATTGAGATTTTCTGGAGCTATAAATGCGCTCCATTGACACTTTAAGAGATGTGTAACTTTCCTCAATCCAGCTGTTTTACTTCACTACCTGTGGTGATGTGGTTGCAATGTTAAAACCCAAAGGTGTGGACTAAACTCTGGCAATGATGTTTCTAAACTAATCCAGCATGAGAAGAAAGTGATTAGAAAGAAGACAGGTCCCAATGGAAGATGGATAAGCTATTTCTAGAAACTACCATTACTACTGGAAAAAACTAATTGCTTTCCTCTTGTTTTTGGATATTTGCACCAGTTCAAGAAGGACAAAGTGTGAAGAAACTTCACCTTGCTTCTATTTATAATGGTTTCTTTCCTGAAACTGCTGAGAGCTTTGTATTTCCAAAGTAAATTTTTGAGACAATACACTAACATGCTTAAGAAAGAAAAGATGAAAGTATTTCACTGTCTATGCATAATTAGATTAGTAATTCATTGTTGATTAAATAAATATTATGGAGGGGGTGCGTGTGTGGCTCAGTCAGTTACACGTCCAACTTCAGCTCAGGTCATGATCTCACAGTTTGTGGGTTCCAGCCTCGCATTGGGCTCTGCCTAACAATGTGAAGCCTGCTTTAGATCCTCTATTTCCCCGTTTCTGTGCCCCTCCCCTATGTGTATGCAATTTCTCTCTCTCAATAAACATTAAAAAAATAAATAAACATTAAAAAATAAATATTATGGAGTTCTTATTATGTGGCAGGCACTATGCTAGACAAAAACAACCAGTCGAGAGTCTTTGCCCTGGATGGGCTTACATATTAATTGTAATTTGACCGAAGATTATAATAGCAAGAAAAATTACTATGAAAGTGTCAGGAGAAGGAATGCCTGTAAATACAGATGGTCCCTGACTTACAATGGTTCAGCTTATAATTTTTCAACTCTAGGATGGGATACTCAGTATCAGCAGAAACCATACTTTGAATTTTGAATTTTAATCTTTTCCTGGGCTGGCAATAGGTGACACAATACTTGCTCTCTCACGATGCTGGGCAGTGGCAGGGAGCCACAGCTTCCCATCAGCCATGCAATCAGGAGAGTAAACAACCAATACACTTACAACCATCTGTACCCATATAGTCATTCTGGTTTTCGCTTTCAGTACAGTATTCAATAAATTACATGAGCTATTCAACACTTTATAATAAAATGGGCTTTGTGTTACATGACTTTGCCCAACTGTAGGCTAATGTAAGTGTTCTGAGCATGTTTAAGGTACATTAGTCTAAGCTATGATGTTTAGTAGTTGGGCATATTAAATGCATTTTCACTTATGATGTTTTCACCTTAAAATGGGTTTATTGGATGTAACCCCATTGTGAACCGAAGAAGGTATCACCCTGGTACCCTCTTGGGACTTTGCAAAATTTGTTTTAAGCCAATGGTAAGTTCTACCAAAACTTACATTAGGCTAGTAATTATATGGGAATGGCAGATATATATCTATTCTTAAGTTCTATAAAGTTCAGTATAAATACTAATAACACATCATGAGATCTGGGAATATTTGGGCTGATGGCTGAGAGCCCCAGAACTGTCCAAGTGACTGTTCCCCATGGCATGGTATTGTGGAAAACATAGTCTTTGCTCTAAATCCAAGTTCTTCCAGGTATTAGTTGAGTTAGCAGGAACAGTTCTCTTAGTTTTTCTGTCTTGGTGTCCTTAGGTGTAAAACTAAGCTAAAAATAATGCCTGCCTTGTGAGGTTTTTGTGAAAATCAATTGAGCTAATATGTGAAATATGAGCTAGTCTGTAAACTTTGAAATGTAACCAAAAATTACTTTTTGAAATGCCTGAGTGGCTCCATCATTTTAGTGTCCAACTCTTGATTTTGTCTCAGGTCATGATCCCAGGCTCATGGGATTGAGCCCTGCATTGGGCTCTGTGTTGAGCATGGAGTCTGCTTGAGATTCTCTCTCTCTCCCTCTGCTCCTCTCCCCAGCTCATGTGTGCTCTCTCTCAAATGAAAAATAAATTTTAAAAATTGCTACTTTATGGCAAATACACAACAATGTCCATTCAACATGGAAACAGTACTATTGTAGTCATAGTACTAACCTTTCAGATGAATGCTTGTCAAATCTGTCAGAATTCTCAACAGGAAATGATTGCAATTCTGTGTATTAATGGTTAATATTACCATATAGCTAGTTAATATTTTTAAGTAATAATTATTTGATTTCAGGGAAAGAACAATTCTCTTTCTTTTCTTGAGGTTACCGGTTATATGAAATTTGGATTAATAAACCAAAAAGGGAAACTAATGAAGAATCATCTCCATAACTATATGACAAAGTAATAAAACCTCATGACCTGAAAGAAGAACTGTGTTGGTTGGGATGTTTTTGATTGCAAATATCAGAAGACCCAATACACATGGGTTTATCAAAGGGATATTTATTGTTTATTTATTTATTTATTTTATTATTATTATTTTTTTAATGTTTATTTTTATTTCTGAGACAGAGAGAGACAGATCGTGAACGGGGGAGGGTCAGAGAGAGAGGGAGACACAGAATCCGAAACAGGCTCCAGGCTCTGAGCTGTCAGCACAGAGCCCGATGCGGGGCTCGAACTCACAGACCATGAGATCATGACCTGAGCCGAAGTCGGATGCTTAACCGACTGAGCCACCCAGGCACCCCTTTATTGTTTACTTAATAAGAGCCTAGTTTTAGGCAATTCCAGAGTTTATTCAGTGGCTCAACAATATTAAAGTTCAAAAAACAACAACAGTAACAATAAAGCAGTGTTAGGGCTTGGTTCAGTATCTTTGACATTATCTTCATCTTCTGTCATGCTCTTGCCTCGTGGGCAGTCAGTAATTAGATGTATGTTTCAGTGCCAAGCATCAGACCTTTACATCCATATTGCAGACAGGAAGAATAGCAACATTCCAAGAAAATCTCCTTAAATATCCATCCCTTTTGTCAGAAAGCAAAATATTACCCAGAAGGCCCCTGGAGATTCCCTCTTACATCTGATTGACAAGAGTTGGATCACATGGTCACCACCTACTGCTGAGAAAATAAATAGCCAGCATAACAATCTTAGACCAATCATGGTTCATTTCATGTGGCCAAACAAAATCAGCATTTAAAAAATTAGAATAAAGGAGGATGGGAAGACTGTTGGAAAATTCCCTGATGGTATCACTCTGAGATATTCGAATGTATATATACAAATGTTAATGAGAGGCGCTTGTGTGACTCAGTCTGTCTGACTTTGACTTGGGTCATGATCTCATGGTTCATAGGTTCAAGCCCCATATCAGGCTCATTGCTGTCAGCACAGAGCCGCTTTGGATCTTCTATTTCCCTCTCTGTCTGCCCCTACCCCACATGTGTTCTCTCAAAAATAATTAAAACATTAAAAAAATAGTTCACGAGCTAGACTTTATACAAAAGAAATATTATCCTTGATTTTTAAACGAGAGATTCTAAAAACTATAGTCTGAATTGTAAGGTTATGGTAAAACAAACAAACCAAAAAACCCAGTAGGTCAGCAAATAAAATATTATATAGTATAGCAAAAAAAAAAAAAAATGTCACATTAAAAGCCAATTGCCTCTATCCCCTCTGAAGAATGTCCAATCTATGACTCAGTAGTTGTTTTCCCTTTTGTGAAGTACTGATCCTCTGAAATGATTATTTTAATGTTTTAGTCAACAAGTTCTTATCCACCCAAGTATAAATTCTGTGATTAATTGCAAGGTATACAGCTCTTGTCAAGTTATCAGCCTTTTCTCTTAAGCCACTTAAAAATTAGTTTCCTAACCTAAGCTGGGCTTTGATGATACAAACAGAAACAGTTAAGAACCAACTCCTACTTTCTAACTTAAATGAAGGCTATTGCAAATTGCCTTCTTTCCATGTTATATCTCATTGATAGCTGACTTTATGTCATTCTCTGTTTCATTAAAACTAGGTCTAAGTTGTGACAAATTGCTTTTTTATAAATGACATCTTTTGAGCCCCCACTAGATCTAGCCAGAGACACACTATTTCATGTTCCCACTGAATATCCTCTTAGAAGGAACATTAGTTTCAAAAGGAACATTAGCCAAGGACAGCCTAGAAAGGTGATGACAATGTGTATTAGTTCAGACTTTGGATCTCCACTAAATTTTAAAAAGTGATCAAGTCCTACGGGCTATTTCCTTGGCACTTAAAATAAAAAATCTTGCCTTTCCCTCCTTCATAGTTTAAGTAAATTACAATGGTATTTTTGCCATACCAAATATCAGATTAAATGAGCCCCATTGACGAAAGAAAGAAAGAAAGAAAGAAAGAAAGAAAGAAATCCAAAAGAATAATTCATACAATTATAACTTCTCCCCCACCCTCTCTTCCCATTCAGCTTATACCATCTTTCAGTCTGGTTTCAGATATTAGTAAGTAATGGAATAATACACAGGAAATGAATAACCCCTTCCCTGCCCTGTAAATCAGAAAAGTCATTTACAGGAGCTGAGTGAATGGAGGGAGAGGTGTGTGGCAAGGGAATTGAACCTTAATGGCCCCTCAAGAGCTATAACTGTCTGTCTCTCTGCCACTATCTCTGTCTTTTCTCTCCCTCCCACCCCATCTTTCTCAGTCTCTCTCCCCTCACCACGTTCCCCTTCTCTTCTCTCTCTCTCTCTCTGTCTTTCTGATTACAAATCTCTCAGGCCTGGTGACTGTTGGGTCTGTGTATTTTGTAAATTTAGTTTTTATTTTTAATTTTTATTAAGTTTTTTAATTTTAATTTCAGTATAGTTAACATACAGTGCTGTGTTTATATAATTTCAGGTGTACAATATAGTAAGTGGTCTGTGTATTTTAAACATTGAATGAAAAATTCTACCAAATACCTAAGTCATTCCTTGGGCTAAACTTTACTTTTTTTATACAGTGCGGTGTTTGGTGATTGGTGCTCCCCTGTGGCCCCTGTTTTCTATCTGTGCACTTTTCTGCAAGATGTTAATTTGGGGTTCAATTCTATATTACTAATGAAAGAAAAAAATGGAAAAAAATCAAGGTTAGTAAATAAAAGAGTTATCAAAACACTGCTTTGGAATGTATTTCCTTTTTTTATTGAACTGAATGATTTTTTTTAACATATAATTTTTTGTCAAATTTGTTTCCGTACAACACCCAGTGCTCATCCCAACAGGTGCCTTCCTCATTGCCCATCACCCACTTTCCCCTCTCCCCCATCCCGCCAACCCCCAGTTTGTTCTCAGTTTTTAAGAATCTCTTATGGTTTGCCTCCTTCCCTCTCTGTAACTTTTTTTTCTCCCTTCCCCTCCCTCCCGGTCTTCTGTTAAGTTTCTCAGGATCCACATACGAGTGAAAACATACGGTATCTGTCTTTCTCTGCCTGACTTATTTCACTTAGCATGATACTCTCCAGTTCCATCCACGTTGCTACAAATGGCCAGATTTCATTCTTTCTCATTGCCAAGTAGTATTCCATTGTATATATAAACCACATCTTCTTTATCCATTTGTCAGTTGATGGACATTTAGGCTCTTTCCATAATTTGGCTATTGTTGAAAGTGTTGCTATAAACACGGGGGCATAAGTGCCCCTATGAATCAGCACTCCTGTATCCCTTGGGTAAATTCCTAGCAGTGCTATTGCTGGGTCATAGAGTAGATCTATTTTTAATTGGAATGTATTTCCTACTTAGTTCCCATTGTGGTAAACTGAGAGTTTTCAAAACTTCCAGCAAGATAATGGGTAGCTCTATCAAGTTTTTCAGCAAAAGATATGAGGAGGGGTGCCTGAGTGGGTCAGTTGGTTAAGTATCAGACTCTTGATTTCAGCTCAGGTCATGATCTCACAGTTTGTGCAATTGAGCCCCACATAGGACTCTGCACTGACAGCACAGATCTTGCTTGGGATTCTCCCCACCCACTCTCTCTCTTAAAATAAATAAATAAAAATTAAAAAAAATATGATGAATCCTCATTCTATATACTTTCTACTACCTTCTTTACTTTTTCCAACTTCAAAGATACCAGCTTCCAACTTCTCAAGATACCAGTAGATCATCTAAAGTATCTAAACCTTGGTTGTACATTAGAATCACCTGGATAACATCAAAAATACTGATGCTTGAGTCTTTCCCAGAAATTCTGATGTCATTGATCTAGAAGTAAGCCCTGGGTATCAAGATTTTTGAAAAATGTCCCAGGTAATTACAATATGCAGCCAACATTGAGAACTACCAATGGTTATGGAAAACTTTATAAAAAACAAGGGTGGAAAAATGTGTTTGGTGGACAGGTCAGTTTGTGAAGGATTGTAGTAGTTGGGCTATAAGTTGACTGCTATGACAGAGGTCCCAAATACCAATGGCTTAAACACAGTAAAAGTTATTTCTATTTTATATTATACACTGAGCTTATGGCATCTTTGCTCTGAAAGGTTGTCAGAATCCCAAGGTCCTTTTATCCTGTTGCTTTGCTCTCATTCACATGCTTCAGAATAACTCACCATTATGTCCATATTCTAGTTAGCAAGATGGCACGCTCTCTTCCTTTTAAGGAACAACTTAGAGATTGCCCCTGTCACTTCTGTTACCATTCTCTTGACCAGCACTTAGTCACAAGGCTACATCTAATTGCAAGGAAAGCAAGAAAAGGTAGCCTTTATTGTGAACAATTATGTGCCCTGATAAAATTTGGGGCTTCTATTATTTTGAGGGTGGAGAAGGGAGTATTGGAGGAAAACTGGCATTCTTATTGTCTTTCCAAAGTGAGGTTCAAGAGGTCCTGAAGAGGATGGGTTCAGTAGGAGGGAAGGCATGATAGAAGAAAAGAGATAGAACTCTGTGGTTAGAGAGAGTGATTTTGATGTTCAAGGTATTATTGTAGGATTTGGGCAGGAATTGGCTTGGTGAGTCGAGTAATGATAGATGAGATTCCCAGAATAAAAGAGCCATAGAAAACACAGGGCTATAAGTCCTACATGTAGAAACCACTGGTACAGAAGGCTGTTGTCACATGATCCTGCACTGTTGATGCTATTGCTTTTCCTATCCCATGTATTTTATAACTAAAATAAAATGAAGCTCTTTATCAGGTCATATTCTGATCCCTGGATGGGTTTAGAAAGAAGTGTTTTTTACAGTTTAGGATTGCAAAACTTAGTGCTGGGTGAGGGATTTACACTTTTCTTTCAAATACAGGCCACTGCTGGTGGGCATAGAACACTGGGTGTGTTGATTGCTAACGTGATTTATGGCCGTATTCAGCTACATTCTATGACCTTTCTTCCACAGTGTCCTCTGCCTTGATAAAATCGCTCTATTCTATGTCAAGTCCTTTTAATCCTTTTTTGGAATCAAGTATAAAACAATTTCCAATGCATTCAACTCTAACTTTCTTTGCTCATTGTTTATTCCCCAAAGACTGAATAATACATTTAGAAGTTGAAAAATTGCAAGCTGCTGTTTTGTACACAGTACCTTTAACTTTTTTGTCCAGGTTTTCAGCCTGGCCTCAGATGAACCTTTTTTTTTTTTTAACATGTATTTTAGGTCTCCAAAGTGAATTATTTGAGATTGCAATTAACCATTTATATCCCCGCAATATGTGGAATCACCTAATTGGGCACATATGAAAATAATGGTAATGAAGTGGTTATGAAGAAAAGTAGTATTGCAAAAAACAAAAACAAAAACCATGAGGTCATAGAAAGGACCTGAAACTTTGGCCTCTGGAGGCCCATTTGTTTATCCATCAATCCATCATCAATTTATCCATCCTTCCTTCCATACATCCTTTCATCCATCCATCCTTCCATCCATTATTCCATTCAAAAATCTTGAAAAATGTCAGTTTCTGTAGAACTCACTAGGGTTCAAAGATTATTATACAATGTTTACAGTTCTTGAAGACTCTATATGTCATGTTAAGCAGGCTCAGTTTTGAGGCATGGTCAGGAAGAAAGAAATGAAGAGAGATTAAACACCAACTGCATTTTAACTAGTCTGCAAAGCTTTACATATATAATCTTATTAATGACTGAGACTAAGAAAGACAAAAGCTAATATCACACTTTAATAGAAGAACACAGATGTATAAATAATTGTAACCTCATGTCATTGGTGCTATAATAAATGTAGGAAACCAGGTAAGAGACAAGCTGATTCTGCCTGGAATAGATGAGGAAAGCTTCCTAGAGGATCCCCAATTTCAACTGGATCCTGATGAATGATTAAGAGTTGTCCAAATAGGAAAGTGGGAAAGGCATTGTAGATGAAAAGAACAGTGTGTACAAAAGCTTGGAGATATAAGGGTCAAGGCAGGTTTGGGGAATCTTGAGTGGTTAAGTGCTAAGAGGAAAAATTGGAGAGTTGGGTTGGAATTCTTTATGCCAAGGAAAGGCATTGGAATTGTATTCTGTAGGTAATGAGGAACTATTGAAAGTTTATAAGCATGGGAGTAACATGATCGGATTTATGTTCTGGCAAGGTGATATTAAAATAATGAAAGGGAGAAAAGACTAAATTTACTCACCTGTTACTTTGCAAATATTTATTGCGTACTTATTATATGCCAGGCTTTTTATTGGGACTGGGGATACGACACTGCAGTAGTCAAAAATTCTTGCCCTTCCAATGGTGGAGGGAGACAGACAGCCTATAAACAAAATTGTGTATAATCATTCAGGTGGTGGTAAGTGCTATATGGAGAAAGTACAACAGGGAAGGAAGAGAGATATAATCTTTGCAATATATAACATAAGCTCCCACTGACAAGGAAGAGAACATTTGAGCACAGACGTGAAGGAGATGAGAGAACAAGACATGTGCATGTTTGCAGGAAGAGACTTTTAGGCAAAAGGAACAGCACATACAAAGCCTTCTGTCTTATATGAAAGCTCTGGAAACCCTGAGATGACAAAAGTGAGGGGTTTAAGACTTAAACTCCCATATTTATATGAAAAGGGGCACTTAGCCAAAAAATGACTGATCATCTCTTATACATCATTCAGAACCTCTAGTCGTTTATCTATAAGTATTGAGTTTGACCAAACATGATCTCCTTTTATAGATCATTGTGGGGCCAAAATTTTGGACAGAAGTTACTAAACTATTTTCTGCTATCACTCAGAGACTGGCAATTTTGCATTTATGCAATGAAGCCTAGTCATCATGCTAAAGCCAAGAGAATATAATTCTTTTTCTCTTTTGTAGTTTTAATCCATTTATTTCATTTTCAGATGCTCCAAATCTGTACTTTGTGACCACATTTAAGGGAATTTGCCCCCAAATCTAAGAAATACAGTGGTGTGGATGGCACATGGGGAAACCCTTTAGCAAATAAGCAAGATGAGTGGAATTGGGACTGTGTCTGGCTGATCATGATCTAGCTGAGTGCATTGCACACAGAGAGATAAAAATGAAGCCAGAATCTGGAATGAGATCATTAGTGTTTGCCATCCTGGTACTGTATAAGACCAAACACATATTTAATGCACTGAACCCACCTTGAAATGCCCCACAGCCCCAAGAGAACAAAGTACTAGAAAAAAAATAAAGGGGAGGAGAGGATGCTGAGTGATCCATAATGCTGTCAATGTCACAATCCATCCTGAACAGCAGAATAAAGTTAATAGGGAAAGTTCTTTAGTGCTTGTTCAGCTGCCTGCCACCCAACTCTGTGGCAGAAAAGCAAGGAGGAAATAGATATGTCATTATAGAATATATCAATAATAAATTATAAAGATGACTTATACATATATAAGAAGTTCCCTGTATTTATTTGAAGTATCAGTCTTTAGGATTGTATATTTGACCACTCAATGCCAAAAAAAAGTAGACAGTCTTAAATCATTTTTAAGGCTATTGATATTTTGATAATTAATAATCAAACTTGTAAAAAATATTGAAGACAAGAACTTAGAAGTGTCAAGAAAATAGAAGTAATATTTTTCCTAGTGTTCAATAAATAAAAATTGCCTTAGAATAAACACAATCTATTTATAGCATAGGTAAAGGAACATCTCTGGAAGTCAAATATTCTATCTGAATTCTAAGTATTATTTTTCAGCTCAGAGGATTTCATGGTTTGAGTAGACTATTTTCATTCCAAATCTGTGTGCCTTTTACCTCCTAAAAATATGTCCTAAACTTTTCCAGCACCACACTGCTTGGTTATAGAGTCAAGAACTTATACAATTCAACTAACAGCTACCAAACATTTATTTAGAGGTTAAACAACTCTATGTGCAAGACTCCGATTGGGCAAGGTCCTGCAGGAAATGCAAGCTTATAAAACCTAGTGTCTTCTCCCAAGGAGCATAGCAGGTAAAGTAAAAAAAAAATGATCATAAGATGATGCAAAATATGCTCAGTGGCCTAAAGGTTCAAAGGAGACAGATAACCATGAGTAGAGAAATCAAGGAAGGCTTCAAGGAAAAGTGACTTGCGACCAGGGATCTTGATGGATGGGTGGGATTTCAATAGGCAGAAATGGGTTGGTTTGAATAGGGTGGGGAAAGCAATTCAAGTAAAGACAGGGCTCATTTGAGAAGAGAGTTTCCTGTTTTGCTCGAACATGGTGTATGTACACCATGGGAGTTGAGGGACTAAAGTTGGGAAGGTGGGATGTCAGCCTAAGGAGTCCGGACTAGACTCAGTCAGCAGTGGGGCTCTATCCAAATCAATGTGACATGATGTGACATGACACTGCTCTGTTTATGCTCTAATGCCCATGCTTTTGTATTCATCTCATTCTGTTTCTGAAAGGCTGAGGCTGGTTCTCCAGCCCTTGTGGGAGAGATTGGTTCTGTACTACAGATTTATTTAGAGGGCAGAGCACAGTAAGGGTCATTTGGGTGTGTTCCTCCTTCCCCCCAGGGACAGTGTAGCTGCTGAGTGTGGCCTTTGTGTCCTGGCTATTTAGGCATCATTTGAGCTCCTGAATATTTTCAGATGTGAAAGACAGAAATACTATCTTCCATAAATATTTGTTAAGGGCCTCCTACATGACCAGCAGTAGTTTTGCCCTGCTCTAGATTGGTAATAAATTAGCAATCAAAGCCAGAAGTCAAATAAAATCTTGAACTCACATCAAAATAGGAAAGGGCTAATTTTAATGATGGTCCACCCAGTAGATAGGCCATTTCCAATACTGCCTTTGAATGCTGTACTATTATATAATATCTTCTCTGTAGAGGCTGCTTTTAGGCAAATAGGCTTGAACAATGGAACATAGAAAGGGCCACAGCAACCACCTGGCTGAATATAAACAGGCCCATCAGGTGACCCACCTCAAAATATCCATAGGCCCTAACTAACCAATGCGCTACTTACAGCTAGGCATGGTTACCAAAAAAGGGAACATTGCCATACCTCCTCATGTTCCCCCTTTAAAAACAGCCCTCTCCCACTACCTCATGGCACACAGCCTCTTCTCTGCTATCCTGCCTGCCACTCCCTTGCAGTGTATTCTATAAACTTCTCTCCTCTGTTCTGCATCAGATGAATTCTTTCACCTCCCATGCCTTTGAGTTCCATGCAATCGTTGCCCCACATTTGGAAGCCCCCATCTGATCAAGAGACACCCCCTTTGGACATTATATTCTCAGCTAATTTTTATGAAGATCTGATTTAGGAAAAGGAGGAACAGCCTTAGGTGTTTAGGGAGATTCAAAAGAAGTGATAGCCATTCCTGAAAGACAGATGTTCAGTAGAAACTTTAACCTAGGAGTCGGCGGCAAGATGGCGGCTTAGGAGGACGCTGGGCTCACCGCACGTCCTGCTGATCACTTAGATTCCATCTACATCTGCCTAAATAACCCAGAAAACCGCCAGAGGATTAGCAGAACGGAGTCGCCGGAGCCAAACGCAGACGAGAGGCCCACGGAAGAGGGTAGGAAGGGCGGCGAGGCGGTGCGCGCTCCACGGACTGGCGGGAGGGAGCCGGGGCGGAGGGGCGGCTCGCCGGCCAAGCACAGCCACCGAGTCTGGCTTGCAAAAGCGGAGGGGCCTGACGGACTGTGTTCCCACAACAAGCGCGACTTAGCGTCTGGGAGGTCATAAGTTAACAGCTCTGCTCGGAAAGCGGGAAGGCTGGAGGACAAAGGGAGGGAGAGCTGCTGAGCCCCCTGACAACAGAGCTCAGTTTGGTGGGGAACAAAGGCGCTCGCCAGCGCCATCTCCCCCGCCCATCCCCCAGCCGAAATCCCAAAGAGAACCTGTTCCTGCCGGGGAACTTGCTCGCTCCGCGCAAACACCCAACTCTGCGCTTCTGCGGAGCCAAACCTCCGGCAGCGGATCTGACTCCCTCCCGCTGCCATAGGGCCCCTCCTGAAGTGGATCACCTAAGGAGAAGCGATCTAAGCCTGCCCCTCCTGCCCCCGAGCACCTTGCCTACCCACCCCAGCTAATACGCCAGATCCCCAGCATCACAAGCCTGGCAGGGTGCAAGTAGCCCAGACGAGCCACACCACCCCACAGTGAATCCCACCCCTAGGAGAGGGGAAGAGAAGGCACACACCAGTCTGACCGTGGCCCCAGCAGTGGGCTGGGGACAGACATCAGGTCTGACTGCGGCCCCGCCCACCAACTCCAGTTATACACTACAGCACAGGGGAAGTGCCCTGCAGGTCCGCACCACTCCAGGGACTATCCAAAATGACCAAGCGGAAGAACTCCCCTCAGAAGAATCTCCAGGAAATAACAACAGCTAATGAGCTGATCAAAAAGGATTTAAATAATATAACAGAAAGTGAATTTAGAATAATAGTCATAAAATTAATCGCTGGGCTTGAAAACAGTATACAGGACAGCAGAGAATCTCTTGCTACAGAGATCAAGGGACTAAGGAACAGTCACGAGGAGCTGAAAAACGCTTTAAACGAAATGCATAACAAAATGGAAACCACCACAGCTCGGCTTGAAGAGGCAGAGGAGAGAATAGGTGAACTAGAAGATAAAGTTATGGAAAAAGAGGAAGCTGAGAAAAAGAGAGATAAAAAAATCCAGGAGTATGAGGGGAAAATTAGAGAATTAAGTGATACACTAAAAAGAAATAATATACGCATAATTGGTATCCCAGAGGAGGAAGAGAGAGGGAAAGGTGCTGAAGGGGTACTTGAAGAAATAATTGCTGAGAACTTCCCTGAACTGGGGAAGGAAAAAGGCATTGAAATCCAAGAGGCACAGAGAACTCCATTCAGACGTAACTTGAATCGATCTTCTGCACGACATATCATAGTGAAACTGGCAAAATACAAGGATAAAGAGAAAATTCTGAAAGCAGCAAGGGGTAAACGTGCCCTCACATATAAAGGGAGACCTATAAGACTTGTGAGTGATCTCTCTTTTGAAACTTGGCAGGCCAGAAAGAATTGGCACGAGATTTTCAGGGTGCTAGACAGAAAAAATATGCAGCCGAGAATCCTTTATCCAGCAAGTCTGTCATTTAGAATAGAAGGAGAGATAAAGGTCTTCCCAAACAAACAAAAACTGAAGGAATTTGTCACCACTAAACCAGCCCTACAAGAGATCCTAAGGGGGACCCTGTGAGACAAAGTCCCAGAGACATCACTACAAGCATAAAACATACAGACATCACAATGACTCTAAACCCGTATCTTTCTATAATAACACTGAATGTAAATGGATTAAATGCGCCAACCAAAAGACATAGGGTATCAGAATGGATAAAAAAACAAGACCCATCTATTTGCTGTCTACAAGAGACTCATTTTAGACCTGAGGACACCTTTAGATTGAGAGTGAGGGGATGGAGAACTATTTATCATGCGACTGGAAGCCAAAAGAAAGCTGGAGTAGCCATACTTATATCAGACAAACTAGACTTTAAATTAAAGGCTGTAACAAGAGATGAAGAAGGACATTATATAATAGTTACAGGGTCTATCCATCAGGAAGAGCTAACAATTATAAATGTCTATGCACCGAATACCGGAGCCCCCAAATATATAAAACAATTACTCATAAACATAAGCAACCTTATTGATAAGAATGTGGTAATTGCAGGGGACTTTAATACACCACTTACAGAAATGGATAGATCATCTAGACACACGGTCAATAAAGAAACAAGGGCCCTGAATGAGACATTGGATCAGATGGACTTGACAGATATATTTAGAACTCTGCATCCCAAAGCAACAGAATATACTTTCTTCTCGAGTGCACATGGAACATTCTCCAAGATAGATCATATACTGGGTCACAAAACAGCCCTTCATAAGTTTACAAGAATTGAAATTATACCATGCTTACTTTCAGACCACAATGCTATGAAGCTTGAAATCAACCACAGAAAAAAGTCTGGAAAACCTCCAAAAGCATGGAGGTTAAAGAACACCCTACTAACGAATGAGTGGGTCAACCAGGCAATTAGAGAAGAAATTAAAAAATATATGGAAACAAATGAAAATGAAAATACAACAATCCAAACGCTTTGGGACGCAGCAAAGGCAGTCCTGAGAGGAAAATACATTGCAATCCAGGCCTATCTCAAGAAACAAGAAAAATCCCAAATACAAAATCTAACAGCACACCTAAAGGAACTAGAAGCAGAACAGCAAAGGCAGCCTAAGCCCAGCAGAAGAAGAGAAATAATAAAGATCAGGGCAGAAATAAACAATATAGAAACTAAAAAAACTGTAGAGCAGATCAACGAAACCAAGAGTTGGTTTTTTGAAAAAATAAACAAAATTGACAAACCTCTAGCCAGGCTTCTCAAAAAGAAAAGGGAGATGACCCAAATAGATAAAATCATGAATGAAAATGGAATTATTACAACCAATCCCTCAGAGATACAAACAATTATCAGGGAATACTATGAAAAATTATATGCCAACAAACTGGACAACCTGGAAGAAATGGACAAATTCCTGAACAACCACACTCTTCCAAAACTCAATCAGGAGGAAATAGAAAGCTTGAACAGACCCATAACCAGCGAAGAAATTGAATCGGTTATCAAAAATCTCCCAACAAATAAGAGTCCAGGACCAGATGGCTTCCCAGGGGAGTTCTACCAGACGTTTAAAGCAGAGATAATACCTATCCTTCTCAAGCTATTCCAAGAAATAGAAAGGGAAGGAAAACTTCCAGACTCATTCTATGAAGCCAGTATTACTTTGATTCCTAAACCAGACAGAGACCCAGTAAAAAAAGAGAACTACAGGCCAATATCCCTGATGAATATGGATGCAAAAATTCTCAATAAGGTACTAGCAAATCGAATTCAACGGCATATAAAAAGAATTATTCACCATGATCAAGTGGGATTCATTCCTGGGATGCAGGGCTGGTTCAACATTCGCAAATCAATCAACGTGATACATCACATTAACAAAAAAAAAGAGAAGAACCATATGATCCTGTCAATCGATGCAGAAAAGGCCTTCGACAAAATCCAGCACCCTTTCTTAATAAAAACCCTTGAGAAAGTCGGGATAGAAGGAACATACTTAAAGATCATAAAAGCCATTTATGAAAAGCCCACAGCTAACATCATCCTCAACGGGGAAAAACTGAGAGCTTTTTCCCTGAGATCAGGAACACGACAAGGATGCCCACTCTCACCGCTGCTGTTTAACATAGTGCTGGAAGTTCTAGCATCAGCAATCAGACAACAAAAGGAAATCAAAGGCATCAAAATTGGCAAAGATGAAGTCAAGCTTTCGCTTTTTGCAGATGACATGATATTATACATGGAAAATCCGATAGACTCCACCAAAAGTCTGCTAGAACTGATACAGGAATTCAGCAAAGTTGCAGGATACAAAATCAATGTACAGAAATCAGTTGCATTCTTATACACTAACAATGAAGCAACAGAAAGACAAATAAAGAAACTGATCCCATTCACAATTGCACCAAGAAGCATAAAATACCTAGGAATAAATCTAACCAAAGATGTAAAGGATCTGTATGCTGAAAATTATAGAAAGCTTATGAAGGAAATTGAAGAAGATTTAAAGAAATGGAAAGACATTCCCTGCTCATGGATTGGAAAAATAAATATTGTCAAAATGTCAATACTACCCAAAGCTATCTACACATTCAATGCAATCCCAATCAAAATTGCACCAGCATTCTTCTCGAAACTAGAACAAGCAATCCTAAAATTCATATGGAACCACAAAAGGCCCCGAATAGCCAAGGGAATTTTGAAGAAGAAGACCAAAGCAGGAGGCATCACAATCCCAGACTTTAGCCTCTACTACAAAGCTGTCATCATCAAGACAGCATGGTATTGGCACCAAAACAGACACATAGACCAATGGAATAGAATAGAAACCCCAGAACTAGACCCACAAACGTATGGCCAACTCATCTTTGACAAAGCAGGAAAGAACATCCAATGGAAAAAAGACAGCCTCTTTAACAAATGGTGCTGGGAGAACTGGACAGCAACATGCAGAAGGTTGAAACTAGACCACTTTCTCACACCATTCACAAAAATAAACTCAAAATGGATAAAGGACCTAAATGTGAGACAGGAAACCATCAAAACCTTAGAGGAGAAAGCAGGAAAAGACCTCTCTGACCTCAGCCGTAGCAATCTCTTACTCGACACATCCCCAAAGGCAAGGGAATTAAAAGCAAAAGTGAATTACTGGGACCTTATGAAGATAAAAAGCTTCTGCACAGCAAAGGAAACAACCAACAAAACTAAAAGGCAACCAACGGAATGGGAAAAGATATTCGCAAATGGCATATCGGACAAAGGGCTAGTATCCAAAATCTATAAAGAGCTCACCAAACTCCACACCCGAAAAACAAATAACCCAGTGAAGACATGGGCAGAAAACATGAATAGACACTTCTCTAAAGAAGACATCCGGATGGCCAACAGGCACATGAAAAGATGTTCAGCGTCGCTCCTTATCAGGGAAATACAAATCAAAACCACACTCAGGTATCACCTCACGCCAGTCAGAGTGGCCAAAATGAACAAATCCGGAGACTATAGATGCTGGAGAGGATGTGGAGAAACGGGAACCCTCTTGCACTGTTGGTGGGAATGCAAATTGGTGCAGCCGCTCTGGAAAGCAGTGTGGAGGTTCCTCAGAAAATTAAAAATAGACCTACCCTATGACCCAGCAATAGCACTGCTAGGAATTTATCCAAGGGATACAGGAGCGCTGATGCATAGGGCCACGTGTACCCCAATGTTCATAGCAGCACTCTCAACAATAGCCAAATTATGGAAAGAGCCTAAATGTCCATCAACTGATGAATGGATAAAGAAATTGTGGTTTATATACACAATGGAATATTACGTGGCAATGAGAAAAAATGAAATATGGCCTTTCGTAGCAACGTGGATGGAACTGGAGAGTGTGATGCTAAGTGAAATAAGCCATACAGAGAAAGACAGATACCATATGGTTTCACTCTTATGTGGATCCTGAGAAACTTCACAGGAACCCATGGGGGAGGGGAAGGAAAAAAAAAAAAAGAGGTTAGAATGGGAGAGAGCCAAAGCATAAGAGACTTAAAAACTGAGAACAAACTGAGGGTTGATGGGGGTGGGAGGGAAGGGAGGGTGGGTGATGGGTATTGAGGAGGGCACCTTTTGGGATGAGCACTGGGTGTTGTATGGAAACCAATTTGTCAATAAATTTCATAAAAAAAAAAAAAAAAAAAAAAAAAAAAAAAAGAAACTTTAACCTATAAAAAATATACAACATATAATGTGATATTTAGATAGTATATAAAGACTCCATAGGTTTTCTGCTTGGTTATGTTCAGTAGACATAAATGTTGTTTAGACGCCACCTTACTGGGGGATCCATTCTGAGCATCAGAGGCTAGGCTGCAGTGGTCATTTGGGTCCCTGTAGTCCTAATAGATTTCTTTCTCCCTTTCTTTCTTTCTTTCTTTCTTTCTTTCTTTCTTTCTTTCTTTCTTTCCTCTCCTCTCCTCTCCTCTCCTCTTCTCTTCTTTTCAACTTAAGTAATCGCTATACCTGACACGGAGCTTAAACTCACAATCCTTAGATCAAGAGTTGCATACTCTTCTGATTGAGTCAGCCAGGCACCCTGACCAAATACTGATTTTTAACAGAACCTAAAATGGTTCTTTAACTTGAGACTTTTTAAGGACATAGAAATCTTAAATAAAAATGACTGAAACCCTTGTATAATGTAGAAACTCTTATTTGGTAAGACCAAAAGCAGTAATGAGTCAATTAATCAAAAAATTCAGTTAAAGCCTGGAATCCTAAAAAATGCAATAATAAAGCATGATTCCTCATTTGACAATATTTTGATGTAGAGTCCAGATCTCCCCCCCCCCCCCCCCCCCCCGCCCAGTGTAGATCTGTATTTTGGAGACTTTCTTGCATAAATCATATTTATACTGCATCTATTTCTAGTTTCAATTTATTTAAGCTAAAGCAGACATTTCTGAGGCAACCTAAATCTGGAACCTGATAGGCCTTTCATGATTCCTACTGTAGTCTTTGAAACTTTTCTCTCTTTTTTTTTAATGTTTATTTACTTTTGAGACAATGCGAGAGGCAGAGTGCAAGGGGCAGACAGAGGGAGACACAGAATCTGAAGCGAGCTCCAGGCTCCGAGCTGTCAGTGTTGAGTCCAATGCTGGGCTCGAACTCACAAACTGTGAGATCATGACCTGAGCCGAAGTCAGACGCTTACCCGACTGAGCCACTCAGGCACCCGAAACTTTTCTTGCTCATACCCATGGTGCTAGTAATTTGGTTTAAAAGTGACTTGGAATCATTGAGTCCCAAGCACTCAGCTTCATTTTCAGAATAACAAGTACTCTCTTCTTTGCTCTCCTTGTTTGTCAATTTTCATAATATTTAATTAAAATATGCTTAATTTAATTAAAATATTACAATCACAAGTCTAATGAACCCAAACAGGCTTGGGAACAAATACAACTAACTCTGGGGTAGTAAACTACAGCAGAGTGGGAACAGAAATCCTTGGTATAGGGGGGCCTGGGTGGTTCAGTCAGTGAAGTGTCAGACTCTTGGTTTTGGATCTCACAGTTGTGGGATCGAGACCCATGCTGGGCTCTGCACTGACAGCTCAGAGTCTGCTTGGGATTCTTTCTCTTCCTTTCTCTTTGCCCTACTCCAATGCATGCACATGTGTGTTCTCTCTTTCCAAATAAATAAACTTAAAAAAGGAAAGAAGTCCTTGGTGTATTGAAGAGTAGTTACTGCCCTCAAGTGCTCAACATGTTGTGTGTAGCAGAAAATTCACTTTGCAGGGAATGGAAGAGCATCTGTGGATCTGGCAAGTTAGTTAAGTGTAAGTAGTTAAGAGCTTGTACTGTATAAAGTTAGCTAAGGAGTTAGGTCATGTGTTTTTAACTACCCAGAATATGCTATGTGATTCTGAATTAATATCACTGGAGAACTGGTTAAACACACACAAACACATACCTAAAAGCAAAAATATTTCCATCAGTTGTGGATAAAGGCATTGTTCTGGCTCTGTTGAGAGTTTCCATTTGTTTACCTGTTTATATCCTTGAGTTTTATCCTGAATGTCCATCTGTGCTGTAATATCTATGTATCAGGACTTTTATGTTAATTACAGAACTTTAAAATATCTCAATAAATTATAGATAGTACTTACTTCATAGGCTTTTGTAAGAATTAGTGAAACAATATGTATAGAGTGTTTACCATAGAACTGATGAGTTTTAGTCCCCTCTATCCCTTGTGCTCCTGAGTATAATTGTCCAAAATTCAGACTTTGAGTACAGAGTCTTCATAAAAAACATATTGACCAACCTGAAGGGGTTCCCTCTGGCCAAATTTGGAATAACTCATGCATCAGAATGAACAATGACAGGAATTGAGTGAACATTGAATTTTTAAAATATCTATGAATTCATACAGGTTAGGAAATAAATTTAAGAAGAGGAGAAGGGAAAGCTCTTCTTTGGGAAAGATGCCAATTAATATATGTATAACGTATAATATACATAGGAAATTATCATTTTACAGCCACCGTACTAATTATAATTATTTAGTCAATAATTATCAACGGATACTAAAACCATTGGATGAAAGAACATTGGGGAATACGATATTCAAATAACTTAATCCCATGCATTCATATTTACCACAAAAGGTAAATACACTTTTGGGGCACCTGGGTGGCTCATTCGGTTAAGTGGCCGACTTTGGCTCAGGTCATGATCTCACGGTTTGTGGCTTCGAGCCCCATGTCTGGATCTGTGCTGACAGTTCAGAGACTGGAGCCTGCTTCGGATTCTGTATCTCCCTCTCTCTGCCCCTCCCCTGCTTGCGCTCTATCTCTCAAAAAATATTGAATACATGTTAAAAAATTTAAAAAAAAAGGAAAATACACTTTTAACAATACAGAAATCTCATGAATATCACCTTAACCAAGAGACCACACTTAGCACCACCAATGAGATACCAAACTGACATCATGAGGTTTTTATTTGATGTACACCAGGTCATGTGTGTAGTATTTCTGTCCCTCCTCCCCAAATCCCAGTTTAACCTGAATCTAATTATAAGAAAGCAATCAAAGCAATCCAAATTGAAAAACATTCTGTAAAACAGAACATCATCATCAACAACAAAATATGCCTATCAATATTGCAAAAGAGAAAGAAGGGCTGGGAACTAATTTAGGTTAAAACACACTACAGAGATATTTGGGGAATTTGGTCTGTGTAACACATAATGGTATTTTATCAATATTAAATGTTTTCAGTCTTATGGTTATGTAAGAGTATATCTTTATTAGTAGGGGTACGATGTCAGCAAAATAGTAATGGTAAAAATAATATATTTATGTGTGTATATATATAAACACATATATATTTATTTAACTCACATATATAAACAAATACATATCCTGACAGACAAAGCAAATGTGGTAAAATATTAATAATCAGGGAACCTAGATAAATGTTATATGTGTGTTCATTGTACTCTTCTTAGAAACTCTCTGCAGGTTTGTAATTTTTTTAGATAAAAGCTGAGGGAAGTAAAGGTATATCCAGAGCTCTAGGTATTGCTCTTCCTAATTTGCTGTTACACAGATCTATGCAAAATAGGACCATTCAGTGCAGACTGCACAATTGTCCTCTGTCATCTAGAAATAAGTTTGCTTTGTGATTTTCATTCTCTCACAAAGTCACTACCTATAGCAAAACACTAAGATTTTTTGTGTAATACATAATGGTATCTAAGGATTTTCTCTTGCAAAATAAAGCAGAAGCAGCCACAATATCTTTAAGTAAATTAGATTGTAATGAAACTTGGTCATGGCGGGAGGACATGGAGAAGAGCAGAATTTTGACAGGTCCTGAAGGGTTCTTGCTAGAATCCCCACTAACCATTAAGGTACAGTCCAAACCACAAGCCAGAACATTCACAAAGGAGAGAAGGTATAACAGAGAGGCTAAGGCTGATTTTCTGTTTACAAGGTTGATTGAGACACATCCAGCTCTTAAGCAGAATAACTGAGAATGACTGTTTTAGAGATTGACTAGGTTTGTGTGTAGTAAGTCTCTTCTTCAAACACATAGCTTTCTTTGCTGTTAGTCAAAGAGAAAATGCAGAAACAAATTATATTCAAGACAATAATCCCCCCATGTTGGTTTATCCTGTAGTCACAGGATCAAAGTAATAAGAACTGTATATGGTGGCAACAGAGCCACCTACCTGTGGTGTGAAAGAATGGTCATATTTGCTTAAACCTAGAAGGGGAAGACATTTTGAATATGCAGAAAAAGTCAGTGTTAGGAGAAGTATAAAAACCAAAGAGCTAAAGTAGACAGGCCATGGAAATTCATGAGCATATGAGCTGTTGCTCCACCTACATTAGTATATATGGGTTTTGTGACCCTAGGATTAGGGCCTGTAGGAATCACAAACATTCTAAAGGATATAAAACATCAAAAAAAAATACAGAAATGCTTTAAATATGGTAATACACGTAGGTTAATAATATCTAAACTGTTCAAGTATTGTTGTGTTCTAAGTATTCTATCTCATTTACTTCAATTCTGTGAGTTAGGTGTGCTATTATTCCCTTATCATTAATGGCAAAACGAAGGCATAGAATCGTTGAATGGTGTACCCAAGGTAGAACCAGAGTGTGAAGCCAAGCAGGTTGGCCCACGTGCTCTTGACTACTCCATGCTGGAATGTTATTAAACAATTACAATAATCTTTTTGGAGACTATTTAATGGCACAGCAAAGTGTTAAAAAAATTAAGAAGAGTGGCAAATCTGTATGTGCAGCATGTCCCCAATTTTAAAAGCTTGAAGAATAAAAGAAAAAAAGAGAAAGAGAGACTGAGCAAGACTGAGAGAGAGAAAGCAAGCATGAGCAAGCCCGAGAGAGGAAAGACAGGAAGGCAGTTTCAAGATGTAAGTGGTAATCTCTCAATGGCAGTAATTGTTACTTTCTTCTGCCTATTTTTGTGAAGTTTTCAAACTTTCTGTAGTGAAAATGTAGCTTTTGTAATAAAAAAAAAAAGTACATGCTATATATCAAAGATATATCCTGGAAGTTTAAAAAATAACCATGTTGAGGGTTCAGAGAAGCACTCCTAATCCTTGACACAGTGTTTCTCTGGCTTCATCATGTGCCACTTCCACATTTCTTGCCACATGAGTTCTACTCATTATTTACTAATAATCCTTTAAATTAACTCATTGTTTTTACTTAGCCTCCTAGGTGGGGTCTATGAAATCATGTTTTTACTATTCTATGGATGTTTAAAAATGTAAATTAAACACATAACTATTAAAATGTCTTGGGCCACCACAGTATGAGTGGCTCACTTTGGGAAAGAATATGTTCCTCCTATACTGGCTTCACAATCACTTAGGTGTAGTAGAGGAAGAGGCAGCTTCCTGGATCTACTTGAGCAGAATTGCAGAGGGGCCTGGACACCTGCCTTTTAAACACACTCTCCAGGAAATTCTTGTGCAGCCTAACGTTTTAGAACAATCGCACTGTGGTTTCTTAGGATGTATAATGGTCAAGGATTCAGTTGAATCTGAGGTAATTAAAGAATCTAACCAGATAACCAGGATGAAATCCAGAACTATACCAGACCACCCCAGAAGATAGCTTAAGGAGAACATTAGAGATAACCTGGATGATGGTGGAGTGGAAAAGCTAATTATTGCAAAAAAATATTGCTAATTATTATAAAATTATTGTAAAAAAAGAAACAGTTTCTTTTGTTACCAAGAATGACACCCCTGGAGAATTGCTTTGCTGTCCTGTTTGAGTGATAGTTCTTAATGCTGATAACTCTTGTAGCAGAATGTGTTAAAGTAGCAGTATGTGATAGGTTGGGTTGAGGTCACGGTAGGCCTATAAAGACAGCTGCCAAAAATCAGAAGTCCGAAAAGAAGATGGGTTGCTGCAGCAGAGGGAGCAACAGAACCTCATTTCAGGCATCCATCAAGAGTTGTGGGCAAAGCAGAAGTTGGGCAACCAGTGAGAATCAGAGGTATGAAGTTTTCAATTTTGTTTCTCCCATAGTAGCTGCCAGGAGAGAATTGCTTTGTAGAAAGAGACCAGCCTTTGTTGAGAAGATGTTTTAAGACCACAGTAGGGTAGAAAGCAGCCTCAAGGCCTGGTTGTAAGCTGGGGAAAATAGCTCCTGGTTGCAAGCTGGAGAAAATAACTAGAGGATAGAGCTAGTAAAGGCCTGGGCGTAGAGACAGTGTATGAGGAGGGAACTCTGTGCTGGCTTCCAGACTCCTAGAAGCTACTGAGGGAAGGGTTGACCATTGCATCAGTGTAATCTGTGCTAAATTATCCCATGCACAGAAAGGGACAGTTGCTATATGGATTATGCAATTAGTGGGGAATTTGTAGGTATGTAAGACTGGGATAGAGAATGGAAATTACTTTGTTCAAACATGTCACAGAGGTATGCTGGCAATACAGGTTTAGGAGAGTCCTCAAAAGACACCAGATGAGGCCCAAGGAGTCTAGTCCAGCTCAAGGTAGGCTAGAAGGGAAATATTGTGTGAAGGAACATTTTTGGAGGGATTTCACTCAGGGACAAAGGTAAAACCTTTAGGAACATTAGGGCTAGGGAGGTTGTAGCTTGTTAGTATCAAAACGATCCAGAGGAAGAAATGGTTGCCCTTAGAAGGACAAGCACCTGAACATGTGGGGGGAGTATTCTCTGGGAACATAAGAGATGTGTATGAGTACAAATCCAATGTAGTGTTACCTTTTTGGGGACAATATAGAAATCATGCTGTAATTTGAAAATGGTTTGATAAAGTTGTCAAAGGGAAAACATAGAAAGAGGACCTGAAGCCTTGAAAGAAGCATCAACCTAACCTATAACCTGGAAGCTTTTCTCTTTATGTCACCATGGAGGATGGGGCCCTCAGGATCCATTGACTTGGTTATCTGCCTAGTAACCCTTCCTTTTTTGGTTTAATTATTTCATAGACATTTTCCAAATGTTATTTTCTCAAAGTCTGTTATTTCTTCTCTGAAATTCTGAAATGGATAACTCCTATGTATGTGTAACCTCTTTTCTACTATACACACATCACTTTGAATTTTGATTCCATTTTTAGTATTAGTGATTCTCAAGAATTTTCTGGCCCAACACATCCTTTGATTTCCCATTTCCCTTAGTGTTCACATTAAACCTTTAAAAACCTGTATTCCCATCTTTTACCCTACCACCTCCACCCCTAAAAAAAATCTAGGATAGCTGACCAGCAAGATGATTAGGAAAGGAAGGAAAAAGAAATTAGTATTCTGTGGAATTGGTTATCCCAGGGTTTCAGGGTGGTTGAGGCCATACACTCTGTCACATAACACTATGCAAATTGACTTTACCCTTCCAAATTTAAATGATACAGTTGTCAACGAAGATAAGAGATGATATCAGGTTTGTCATGATTCAATGAATGTGCATCTATTTTCCCTAGTCCCACCACAGAAGATGTATTAGGGTGCTGATGAGGGTCAGCTCTACAGGATGTGAAGTCTGCTAGGCAGGGGGAGCATCAAAAGAAGGCTTTCATTGCATTTTGTACCCTCTACCATGTCATCTTGAGACTCCAACCAAATTACTTTATATGGTGGCTAAACCTGCTCTGGGCTTGCGGGACCATTCAGATTTCAGAAACAGTTTCTTCTGTTACAGAGCTATGTGGCCAAACCATCCACAGATAATATATTAACATCTGGGTATGTACATGAACTGTCATACCACAACACCATGATGATGACCAGCAAATGGACACATGCTGTCATATACTCCGTAGGCCTTGATCTTGAGGAGGCACTGAGCATGCCAGGTCTGGCCATCACTAAGGCATTTGAGGAGGTCCCTGAGCTTGCAGATGAACTTTAAGTAGTGAGGCAGAGGGAGGTAGTGAGGCAGGGCAGAGGTGGTGGTGTAGAGCAGCTCCACTTGTCCCTGAGACATGTTACTGAGTGTTCCCCATATTGCAGGGAAACATACCAACTGATAGCTGCCACAGCCAGACGGCCATTCTCTAGAACCCCCATGCCCTTCAGCTACCATTTGTCGAGTTCTGTACCTACCCAGACCCAGGTTATTTGTTCCTCAGCCTGCCTTGTACCAGTTAAACTTGTCATTATTATTAATAATCTAAATTAAATGTTACATAAACATACAACATGTGAGTGCAAAAAGGAGTTTTTTCTATGAATTTGGTTGAATATTTTGAAAAGATTCAATGAAAATAAGTTGCTGAGCAATGGTTAAAGTAGAAAAGCAATTATAAAAATCTAGAAGGACTCTGCACTCAGTTTGCCCAACAAAATGTTTTTGCTTCCTTTTAAAGAAATTATCATTGGAAATAGTAAAGGATGTATAATGGGCATGGTTCATGACAGAAAGATTAGGCCAAACTCCAATCAACTGACTAACTTTCAAAGAAAAAGCCTGGGTTTTATATCAAAAACTCGGCAAAAGAATGCAGTTACTTTAATTTAAAATAAAAATTTCAATGTATGTGTCTACAATTTTTTTTATGATTCATTTCTTTAACCAATGTCTTCCATTAGCCAACCAATTCCCTGTCCTTATTGCATTTGATAAAAGGGTCTCTGTGGAACTTCCTCTTTCATCATTATTCTGTTGAGATCCAAGAGTTTAGAATTCCCATGATTAGTCTCTTGTTTGAGGTATCAGGCAGTAGCATTTCAGGAAGGAAGAACTTCTAAAGATCTTGTATAATCCAATGCTCCTTTAATTCTAGCCTAATTATGACAAAAAGGGACAGGTAGCCTAAACCCAGTTTATAAATCTCATACATACTAGCTTTGCAATTGAGATTCTTAAAAAAAAAAAAAAAAAGAAAGAAAAGAAAAGAAAAAAAGAAAAGAAAGAAAAAGAAAAATTGAGGTTCTTGATAAATGTAGAAGCAGTTTCAGAATTTGTATTCTCTCCATTTGGGGCATGAAAGCTTGCTTATTTTATATCACATAATTTCAAATTGCCTTAATTCTAATTTGCAAAAAATCAAGATTGCCCTATATCAGAAGTAAGTCTCTTCTGCTGGGGCAGTAGAAGTAAGCATCCAGAAGAAGACCTTTAAACATCTCTCTTCTTTTTTTTTTTTTTTTTTTTTTTTTAGTTTCAACCTATTTATTTATTTATGTATTTATTTATTTTAATATGAAATTTATTGCCAAATTGGTTTCCATACAACACCCAGTGCTTATCCCAACAGGTGCCCTCCTCAATACCCATCACCCACCCTCCTCTCCATCCCAAGCCCCCCATCAACCCCCAGTTTATTCTCAGTTTTTAAGAGTCTCTTATGGTTTGGCTCCCTCCCTCTCTAACTTTTTTTTTTTCTTCCCCTCCTCCCTTCTTGATGACACAAGTCTCTCTCCTTGACCTTGGTTTTGGTGTAGAAGATTTTGCTTATTATAAGCTTTTCTGAGCTTTTTTATGGAATGAAAAAAAAGCTTTTCTGTTTCCTCACTTGCTATGAGTCTCTAGCAATATCACTGGGCTTCAGTTCATTCAAGTTTCTCTATAAAGCTTGTGAATGACTGCAAGTTGTTTTATTTTTAAAGTATAGAACCAAGATACTTATCTACAAAAGCATTTAACACCTCTAGGCAACTAGATTTCTTCAACGTGTCTTTCTGTATCACTAGGCTTCTAACAAGAGTGTCAAAGCACTCCAGACCCTTTCTAATACTTTCAGATGACCCGTTACAGTCCTTCGGATTAAATATGAGGCACTGATACGCATTATCTTGGCTTTACCAAAGAGCTTTGACTAGTGCTTCTCAAATTGAATTTAGGACTTGGAAAGGTCATTAGAGAAATCAGAGAAGCAGAGACAAGGACTCCAGCATAAGGAACTGTTCTCCTCTTCCCTTGCCCCTTCTGTCTGAATTTCCTGCTTTTATTCTGAAAGAATTTGTTTATCTGGAGCCCCCTTATGTGGTTACATCAATCAATTGGCTTATTTGTTGTACTCAGAAGTTGAGCAATAAAAAGGCTTCTAAACTCACAAATTTATCAAAATGTTTAGGCCCTTGACTCTTCTTTATAGCAGCTTTACTGAAATATAATTCACATATCATAAAATCTGATCTTTCAAGTGTACAATGCAGTGAATTTTAGTTTATATACATTGTTGTGCACCCATCAGCACTATGTAATTCCAGAGCATTTTCATCACCCCAAAAATAAATCCCAAAGTCATTAGCTGTTACTCTCCTTACTCCCCTCCCTTCATCTCTAGGCAGCTACTAATCTACTTTCTGTCTCTATGAATTTGCCTATTGTGGATATTTCATATAAATGGAATCAAACAATATGTGACCTTTTGTGTCAGGTCTGTTTCACTTAGCATAATGTTTTCAAGGTTTCCCCATGTTGTACCATGCATCAGTACATCATTTTTTAAAATAGATAAATAATATTCCATTGTCTGAGTATATTGCATTTTGTTTATCTGATCATCTGTTGATGGACAGTTGGGTCATTTCCACCTATTGGCTATTGTGAATAGAGCTGCTCTGTACAAGTTTTTATTTGAACATCTGTTTTCACTTCTTGTAGGTATATGCCTAGAAGTGAAATTGCTGGATCATATGGTTTTTCTATATATAGCTAGCTTGTTGAGAAATTGCCAAACTGTTTTCCAAAGTGGTGGCATGATTTAACATTCCCATCACCATTGTATGAGGGTTCCAATTTATTCACATCGTCTACAGTACTTGCTATTTTCCTTAAACAACAACAACAACAAAACAAGTATGGCTGTTCTAATGGTTGTGACTTGGTACCTCATTGTAGTTTTGATTTGCATTCCCTGATGGCTAACAATATTAAGCATCTTTTTCACATGGTAAACATTCTTTGGAGAAATGTCTATTGCCAAGTCATCTGTCATTTTTTAAATTGGGTTGTCTTTTTGTTATTGAGTTGTGGATCGTGAATTATATATGCCAACATGGAGAGGCTATGGTGCCCAATTGTTCACTCAAACACTTGTCTACATATTGCTGTAAAGAAATTTTGTAGACATAATTACCATTTATAGTTGACTTTTTTTAAGTTTATGTATTTATATTGAGAGAGAGAGAGAGAGAGAGAGAGAGAGAGAGAGAGACAGTATGTGCATGAATAGGTGAGGGGCAGAGAGAGAGAATCCTAAGCAGACCTCACATTATGAACATGGAGTCTGACCTGGTGCTTAATCCCACAAACTGAACCATGAGATCGTGACCTGAGCTGAAATCAAGAATCAGATGCTTAGCCTACTGAGCCACCCAGGAGCCCCCCATTTACAGGTGACTTTAAGTAGGAGACTACCCTTGATAATAGTGGTGGACTTCAATCCCATCAGTTGAAGGTCTTAAGAGCAAAAGCTGAGGTTTCCGGAAGAAGAAAGAATTCTGCCTCAAGGCTAGAAGTACTGCTTGAGTTTCTAGCCTGTAGGCCAGACCCATAATCATGTGAGCCAGTTTCTTAAAATAAATCTCTTTATATGTATGTGTGTTTGTATATAAGTATGTATATACATGTATTATATATACATATTATATATAACACATGTGTATATATGTAAGTACGTTTGTATATTACATACAAGCACATATGTATATACATTATACACATACACTGTGTATGTGTGTGTGTATATATATGTATATATATATGTACACACATATATGTATATATACATATACACATATATATTCTATTGGTTTTGTTTCTCTGGAGAACCGTGACTTATATAAATTGTTAAAGTTCTTTGTATATTTATATATTCTGGATACTAGATCCTTATTAAATATATGAAAATAGAACTAATTTTGTTAAGCTGCTCCAGTTGTGTTCGTTACATGCAGCCATAAAATCCTAAATGAATCTCAAGGTTTTCTGGGGATCAGATAGAAAAAGAAATGTAAAACACTTAGCATGATGCTTGACACATACCTCAATTAATGTTATTACTATTTTATCACATTTGGATTCATTTAGAGCAATGAGCCCTATACCACTCAGTAGACCCTAAAGGTATTATTCATTATTCAGTAGATGCTTATGAATCCCTATTATGTATAAGATACTATGTGGGGTATGATGCAGGACCAGCTTCGTGGTGTGCATCCTGTGCAGTCGTACAGGGCCCTGTATTTAATGTTCTGTTGCCGTCATTTTCAAATACTTATTAAGTCTTGAACAAGAGGCTCTGCATTTGTATTTTGCACTGGGCTCTGCACATTATGTAGCCAATTCTGTTCTGATGACTAGAAAATTCTTTTTGTTCAGAATAATAACTGATATTTCTAAAAATTACTATGTGTTATTCAGAAAACATTAAATCTTGCTAAACATTCTCTAAGAAGACTGAGAAATATACAGTACCTTTAGAAACATCTTGCCAAACCTGATGTAAATAAATGAGATTTTGATATTTAAAAGGTAAGCTTTAGTTATCTGATAAATTCACTTGTTTAGAACAGTCAAGAGCCTTGTAAGTGAAATATCAATATATTTTGCAATAGCAATAAAGAGTGAAGCTGCAGGCTTTGTTGTGGTAGTAGTTGTTAGGAGTTGGAGAGTTTACACTGCTAAGGTTTGGGGGCGGGGCTAGGAAGTAAAACTTTTGAAATAGCTACATATTCTCCCCAGTTATTATTGGTATAACACACAGGAACTCTAATGGGCCATTAGACAAGTTGCTTAACCTCTCTTAATCTTAGTTTTCCTTTCTATAAAATGAGAATCCTCTATGCAAAGGATCAGATTTTTAGTGCTGTATCATAGGAGGTACAGTAAATATCCTTTTCTCTGAATCTTCCCTTTCAGAGATGTATTGAGGACCTACAATGTGCTGTGCTTCATTCTAAGCACTATGGACACATTGTTGAGTAAGGGTCCTTGTTCTCCAGAAGATTATACTCTTGTAAAGAAAGAGAGATGATAAACCCACTAGGGTAAATATGATCACTTCAGGCTGCAATAGATGCAAATGAAGAGGATTAAATGGGTAGAGTTGTCAGGGGGAAGCTTTCTGAGTAGCTGACTTGTAAGTTGATATCTGAATGATGAACATGAGGAAGTTAGGTGAGGATCCAGAGAAAACTATTCTTTCTTTTTTTTAATGTTTATTGGCTTATTTTGAGAGAGTGAGAGAGAGCGAGAGACAGAGAGAGAGAGAGAGAGAGAGAGAGAGAGAGATCACGAGCAGGGGAGGCGGAGAGAGAGGGAGAGAGAGAATCCCAAGCAGGCTTCACTCTGCCAATGCAGAGCCTGATGTGGGGCTTGAACTCAGGAACTGAGATCATGACCTGAGCCCAAATCAAGAGCTGGATGCTTAACCAACAAGCCACCCAGGCTCCTCCCAGAGAAACGTATTGCTTTTAAAAACGTTTATTTATTTATTTTGAGAGAGAGTGCCCAGGTTGGGGAGGGGCAGGAAGAGGGAGAGGGAGAGGGAGAGAGAGAGAGAGAGACAAAGAGAGAATCCAAAGCAGGCTCTGCACCAGTAGTATGGAGCCTGATGTGGGGCTCAAACTCACAAACCATGAGATCATGACCTGAGCTGAAACCAAGAATTAGGCTCATAACCGACTAAGCCACACAGGGCGCCCCCCAAAAACATATTCTTAGTAAAAAGGCACTGCAGGAACAAAGGCTTCAAGAGTGGAATGGGCTTGGTTTGTATGAAGACAGGGAGAATCCCTTGTGACTATAGTACAGGAGCAAGGGAGCAGGGTGAGCTGTGAGAACAGAAAGACAGACTGGTGCCAGATCAGTAAGGCTTTGTGGACCCAGTTTGGATTTTATTCTGGTTCAGGGAGAGGTCTTTGGAGGGGTGTAAGCAGGAGAAAAGTAGTCTGATTTATGCTTCAGGAATACTCCTCTAGCTGGCTGCTCTGTGGAGGAATCAGATGGACTGAAGGTTGACAGAGTGGTGGCAGTGACCACATCAGGGGGATACACTTTGGAGGTAGAGCTGACAGGACTTACTGTTGGATTGACTATCAGAGTGAGGAAAGGAGAGAGTTTTTTAGTTTGCCCTAATGAAAACTTTAATACATGTTCACTATAGAAAGCTTGGGAAATTCAGGGAAATGTTCAGCAGGCTACCTGTTTTATTTTGTAATATGATTTACATTTAATATGTTAACCTAGCTTTTTCTTGCACAAGGAGAACTTTACCATTATTGAGTATTGTTGCTACCCTTTTGAAAATTTCAGTGCATCTTTACTTATTAGAAGCTTAGAAGATTATTGAAATTAGAAACAAACAAAAAACAGGAGAGGAAAAACCTGCTCCACCCTATTTAACAGTTTCCTAACCTTAGTTGTAGTTGACCTTTTCCTCTTTTTTTTTTTTTTAATGTATGTTTACTTTTGAGAGAAAGCGAGTGAGCAGGGGAGGGGCAGAGACAGAGGGGGACAGAGGATCTGAAGCAGGCTCCAGGGTCTGTCTTGACAGCAGAGACCCTGATGCAAGGCTCAAACTCATGAACGATGAGATCATGACCTGAGCCAAAGTCAGAAGCTCAATTGACTGAGCCACCCAGGCACCCCTGACCTTCTTCCTTTTTGATGGTTCTTTTGTATAATATCTATTACCATCTCTATCACTTATCTCCAGAAAACATGATCTAATACTATATTAGATCTTTCCCTCTCATTCCTATTTCCCTTACACATAAAAGTTAGGTTTTCAGGGGCGCCTGGGTGGCGCAGTCGGTTAAGCGTCTGACTTCAGCCAGGTCACGATCTCGCGGTCCGTGAGTTCGAGCCCCGCGTCGGGCTCTGGGCTGATGGCTCAGAGCCTGGAGCCTGTTTCCGATTCTGTGTCTCCCTCTCTCTCTGCCCCTCCCCCGTTCATGCTCTGTCTCTCTCTGTCCCAAAAATAAATAAACGTTGAAAAAAAAAAAAAAGTTAGGTTTTCAGGTTCTAAGCCCAGATCATTTACTGAGTGCACCAACACAGTTCTTCATGAGGACTTCATGAGGACTTAACCTAACACTGTCTTTTATCCCTTCTGTTATCATTCTAGGAGGCAAACATTGCCTATATTACATTGTTCTATAGTGATTTTAATGGTTTTCCTAATCCAGAGCTGTTCTATCTACCAGTTATTCTTATAAAAAAAAAGGTGGGGAACTTGTGTAAAATTATGTTTAAAATTATGTCTCCCAAATACCTTATCTTTCTCTCAACATTGAGGGTGACAACCAGTGGAATATGAATTACGTTGATAACATACAACTAGTAGACATGAGGGAAACCGAGTTTTAAAAATAATTTTTTTTAACATTTATTTATTTTTGAGAGAGTGAGACAGAGGACGAGTGGGGGAGGGGACAAAGTGAGAGGGAGACACAGAATCCAAAGCAGGCTCCAGGCTCTGAGCTGTCAGCACAGAGACCCACGTGGGGCTCGAACTCACGGACTACGAGATCATGACCTGAGCCAAAGTCGGATGCTTAATCGACTGAGCCACCCAGGTGCCCTGAGGGAAATTGAGTTTTAAACCTGAGAATGCATATGTAGGTGTTTGTAAGTATATACAGTCAAAACTCCTTAATTTAAATCTCTAATTTGCATTTTGGGAGTAACAACAGTGGGCATTTAGTGATATCCCAGGGGGATAGAGCAAAAATATATTTTCTTTGTCTCTGTATGACTTGCAATTGTCTAAAATGTCAAGAAGAAAAAAAATTATCTCATTTAAAAAATATTTTGGGTAGGTATTGCTAATAATAATAACAATAATAATAATATTGAATACTTATGCCCCAGCAGCAGTTGGTGCCTTATACTTAGTTTAATTTTAAGATTTTAATAAATGAAAATATCTATAGGAAGTACTGTATATTATCACACTTAAAGCAGCCAATTAAATTAGTCTCTTGATATAGGCTACTTTATAAACTCATTTATCATGCAAGTTAGCTTAGTCTGACCTTTCCACTCCTTCTTGGATAAGGATGGTAGCAATTTCTCAGTAGCAAAATTATTGATTTTTTTTTTTTTTTTTTTGTACAGAGCTTCTTTTCTAGTTTGGTTTTCCGTTGTTTTATGCACTTCTATTCTTGAGTCACCTTCTCAGAGAATTGAGTCCCATTTACATGTTGGCAAGAAAATCCTGTTTGGAAGAGTATGGGAAACTGTATCTTAATGTCCAAGCTAATTAGCCACACCTAAACAATTTATGAAGGCATTTTGCTCAATATGGAGTATTTATCTTCTTCAATAAGCAGAAGAACATGTTGATTATCTATTGAAGCTTGGCACGCTTGCCAAGCAAATTCAGTTCTTCTTTTGTTACACTATTTAACCTTGTGTGCTCTAATACCTTTTTCCTGAATTTTCATTCTGATTCCTACATGTTAAATGATGACCCATTTGTCACATGTGATATTGGCATAGGTAATTTACTCAGCTAATTGAGAATGTTTCCCTTTACCAATAACTTTTAATGGTTTGGCAAGGTATCTCCTTCCAAGGAATAATTAAAAAGTAACCATAGCCTTTATCACATTTGGGAGATTTAAAGAAAACAACTTTCTTAATGCAAAAATTACATCTGAACTCAGTCTTTGTAAATTTGTAAAAAGGTAAAGATTTTCCCAGAAAAATAAGGAGGGCAAGTTCTTGGATAGAAGAGAACTTATATTTGCTGGTACCAATTATAAGCCAGAAACTGTGCTGGGAGTTTAATGTACGTTATTTCCTTTAACACCACGAGATATTTCTCCTATCTGCATTCTGTGGTGAAACTGAGGCTCAGAGAGGTCAAATAACTCATGCAATCAACTAATGGATGTTTGGCCTGAGATCTAATGCCAAGTCTGTTGGACTAAATTTTATCCCTTTCACTCTACTGTGTGTTGCTGCTTCAGTTGACATGATCAGTACATCTGACCCTAACTTGTTCAGATTCACAGAGTTCTCTTGACTCGTTTCTCAGTAATGTTGATGGAAGGGCAAGAGACCCTTATCCCATGTAATTCTGATCTTTTACTCATGGTCCAAAGCAGGCAGTCTGTAGTGTGAGGGGTACTGAAAACTTCTGTGTGCCCTTACGTGGAGGAATGAGACTATCATTGCTTCCTAACAATGGTGGTCTGTGTTTTCTCTTAGTAGCTGGGATTTTGTTCTAAGGAAGGACACTATTATATATTTTCCTCTGTGCTACTCACACAATTGCTGGTAAACCCTGCATAAATTACTGATAGGTCCAATACCCTAGTATTCTAGACTGTTATTCTTAGTATTCATAAAACTGTTGGTGTGTCTGTTTAACGGAAATCAACAAAGAATCATAAAAGTGGCATTTCTGGGCTTATACACACTTTTGTGAACATCATTGCTAAAAAGAAATTCCTTTTGGCTTCCGATTATATTACAGTTCCCTAAACACAGTCCATTTTTCTTAGGCCACCCTCCAGAGGATTGTTGAATTCTAAAACAAATAAGCCAAACAATGTGTAGATCAAAATTGAGAAATAAGAACTGGTGTCAGGAATTTTTCTTAATAAAATATATTGGCATTTCTCTTACCCCAGTACCTATGATTTGCCTCAGTCAATGTGGAAGTCATCAGGTACCTTATTCTTTTTTATTTAAAAAAATTTTTTTATAGTTTATTCATTTTTTTTAATGTTTATTTATTTTTGAGACAGAGAGAGACAGAGCATGAACGGGGGAGGGTCAGAGAGAGGGAGACACAGAATCTGAAACAGGCTCCAGGTTCTGAGTGGTCAGCACAGAGCCTGACATGGGGCTCAAACTCACGGACCGCGAGATCACGACCTGAGCGGAAGTCGGACGCTTAACCAACTGAGCCACCCAGGCGCCCCTAGTTTATTCATTTTTGAGAGACAGAGACAGAGCGTGAGTGGGGGAGGGATAGAGAGAGAGAGAGAGAGATGGAGAGAGGGAGACACAGAATCAGAAGCAGGCTCCAGGCTACGAGCTGCCAGAACAGAGCCTGACATGGGGCTCGAACTCACAAACCATGAGATCATGACCTGAGCCAAAGTCAAATGCCCAACCGAGCCACCCAGGTGCCCTGGGTGCCCTGACAGAAGCAAAACGGATTCCATCTGAGTAATCAAGTTAAGTGCTTTCTACCACTTAAAGACATAAGAGATCGAAAGCAATCTCAAATTTTAAAATTTACTTATTTTCTGACTACTAAGGTAATACCATTTTACTAAAATTTTTAGAAAATGTACATGAAAGAAGAAAATTAAAATTATCTGTGATTGCGTACACCTAAAGATAACCGTTATTAACATTTGGTGTACATCTTTTTGTTGTTGTTGTATTTTAAATAACATTGGTATACTAATCAGGATTCTTGGCCTGCAAGCAACAGAAAGAGTAGTCACTCCTTTAAGTAGAAAGGAATTTATTGAAAAGATATTTGGTAGCTCAGAAATTCACAAGAAAGCCTGGAGGACCAGTCTCGGAAAAGAGTAGGAGGAGAAGTGACCAAGGGAGGTTGATAACCAGAAAATACAATAGAATTATTCTGGGGAGGCTCTCATGCTGCCATGATAAAGATCTTTCCCTGAAGCCAATATTTCTGCTACTGCCAGTCGAGACACTGATGGGGGTCCTGCTGGCCCTCCTGCCCCAGAAAGTGTTTTGTCCCACTGATGGAATGGAGTTTTTGCCATCCTTGCTCCTGGGGTCACTGGCCCCCAATTCCAAGTCTGGGTCAGTCTGGGTGCTTGATCAAGTTCAGGTTATATGCCTACTCCAGCTATCAGGGAATAATGACATGTAGGTTCTTAATCCTTTGCTTCTGTAAAGGTAAGAGGCCTTCACTGAAGGCATCTTCTTCTTCACAAGAAGAATCACATGGTGGGAAATTCCCCAAACTTGGGATGGGAGTTTAGATGCTGAGCAGCCAAAATCACACATGATGTCTGCCACAATGAGCTCATACAGCTTTATATAGCTCTGTATCCTGCTTTTCTCTCAAACATTAAATCATGACTATTTTCCTAAAACATGAAGTATTTTCCAAAATTAAGACTTTCCAGTGACTCTATAATAACAGTCTTGATTTGATCAGTAAATAGCATATGTGATATTAGCTATCCTAAATAAGGCTTGAAAAGCATGGCAGTTACAAAGGTAGAAGCATCAATCTTAGTACAGAGCTACCTGAATTATTTTTCTACCTTTAGTTAGCACTCTGCAGGGAGAAGTCAGCCTCTTGAGCTGACTTCATATCTTGGGGCACTGCCTAAAATGACCTAGTTAACCTGAATGAGGCAGTACTGACTGGAAGGGACAGATTCAGAAGCTGCCTCTGCCTTGCTAGGCTGGGGCAGGCAGTGGGGGCACAGGCCCAGCAGCAGGAGCTGAATGGGAGTTCAGTCCAAAAGGAAGAGAACTCTATATCTAACCTGGTAGTAGTTCAGTCAGGAGACTGCCAGCTTTGGAGCATGTTGGGAAGGAAGAATCCATCTGGAAGCTGTTGATAGTCTTGGATTGAGAATTCTAGCCTTTGGCCTGAGATTCAGGAGCAGCCTGGGGCTGCAAGCAAGATGGGTTTTAGTTCTAGAAAAACTCATAATAGATAAGTGACCAAAAGGAGGACAAGAAACATAGCAGGGCCCAGTTACAAGACCGGTGAATAGGGTAGGACCAGGTCTTACAAGCCTGGGTATCAGAACTAAAGCAGACATCCTGTGCTAGCTGGCCAGCAGCATGATATCGAATTCTGGGCTCAGTTACCTTAAGTCACAGACAGAGCCCGGGGATTCCCAGTAAGAACAGCTTCAGGGGCTCAGAACAAGGCCATGGAAGACAAGCCCTGTTAGTTGAGGTTGTGCATCTGTGTGTCAGGAAGTCAGACTGGAAAGAAAGCACACAGGTATTCCATATGGAGGCTCTGAGAAAAACTTGCCTTCTCTCTGTCATTGTTGGCTCTTCAGAGGCTGTGGAAGCTTACCTCTTTTGTTCTCCCTGTGACCACATTAAAAAGTCAGATTCTCTTCCTGTTCAGTTTGTATATTTGTATACAGTGTCTTTTTTATTTTTTGTATTCTTATTTTTTTTAGAGAGAGGGAGCATGAGTGGGGGAGAGACAAAGGGAGAGGGAGAAAGAATCCCAAGCAGGCTCCACGCTGTCAGCGCAGAACCTTACACAGGGCTGGAGCCCACAACCCATGAGATCATGACCTAATCTGAAATCAAGAGTCAGACACTCAACTGACTGAGCCATCCAGGCACCCCTATATAAGGTGTCTTGATCCCCATGGGTTTTTTGAAAATTCTAATACAGTTTTTACATGCCCAAGTAATAATTTACAGATACCATGTCTCAATGATTTTGCCTGCAGATTCTTATCCTTTAGATGGTGTGCAACTTGTTGAATGTTTGAAGGATCCAGCACAGCAACACAGAACAAAGTACATGTAGAGTTAGAGCCCCCAGGTACTAGAGTGGAGTTCATTGGAGTAGCATTTGTCATTCTACTTCATGTAGCTTTGTTTTCACTTCATGGAATTTTATCCACAAGAACATTGCTCAGAGTGTGTTTGTGGCATGTTTTGCACTGACTACCAAGAGAGAACGCTGCATTGACCACGACGTAATTAGACTTCCTTCTGCATGACTTCATTCACGACTGACACGTGGAATCTTCCCAGGACTGGTTGTGAACCCTGTAAAACCACAGTACGATAAATTATCGTCATCATTCCTCAGAAGACTGTGTCACATTTGCCCACAACCATTGGATGAACCTACCTTTTAAAAATAGATGTGTTTTTGCACTCTTGAAACTACTTATTTTCTTACTCTTTGTCACAGCCAGCCTAGTTTAAGCTGACGGTAAAAAGAGGTTTTGGAGGTTTTCCACCACAAGGTTATTTAAAGTTCTTTGAGCTGCCGCCAGACCTTCATTTAGCATTTTAATAAACTTCCTGGGCCAAGGAGTAATTTTCCTGTATCCTCTTTGTCCTCAGCATGAAGTAATAGTACAAAAGAGGGTCATCATTTTTAGGCCAGTCATCTGCATTAATTATAAAAGTATCCTTATGAATAACCAGATATAAGGACTGGGATAGAGAAAAGGGGGAGCAGGCTTCTTTCTGTGGTTAACATTTAAAAGGGGAGTCATAGACACATCAAGGATTTAAGGAAGTGCCAACAGAAATATTTCTTTCACACAGAGTTAGAAAGGACATTAAAAGAAACTGCACATACAGTCAAGTTATCACAAGATAACTAGAATTAAATTGCCTAAACATTTGCTTACTTGTGGTATCCTTATCTGGAGACTCTCTAAAGGCAGAAGTACCAATAGACTCCCATGTTTACATGGTGATATGGAAATAGGCCTCCAAAACAGTTAGTTGTGAGGATCCCCAGAGAATTGTTTGGAACCTACATCTCTGGGTACAGTGTGATGTCACTTTTCAGTGTTTCTAGGCTTTGGGCCAAAACTCAGTTTCAGGAAAATAATTGCAAAAATGTTTAAATAATTTGCATGAGGTTTGTGAAAGCAAAGGAAAAGCTGCCTGTTCCATTCCCAAAGGAGATTTCAAGACACAATCAATGTTAGGCCGCAAAACACTGTTTAGACAGAATAATTATCAGCCCTTTCCCTTCTCTTTCATTATTAAACTGAGGCCTATTCCCTCTGAGGGTTTCACCTGGCATATGGAAATACTGTTGTTGCTAAGTCCTCTTTATGGATGTTCAAATAGGCTAAGTAAATTCAGAGTTTACTAAATTGGCTCATTCATGGATATTATTTGACATGAAGTTGCTTATATGTCATGATTAGCTTTTTTATTTCCATTCATGTTATAATCAAGTATGATGGAATTATATAGGAAGGTTTCAAACTATGTGGAGAATTCTTAAAAATGTATCCCAATGCTGAATTCATTTCATTCATTGTTGACTCCTTAAGACTTAGCTCAAAGAGCCTTAAGTGACAGGATCATCAAAACAACGCACAGAAGGATGCAGTGGGTGGAATCGTATTAAGACAAAAAAGTAAAGCCGTGTTTAAATCGTGTTACAGCTATCAATGCCCAAATTACAGTACAGTTATTTCTTTAGGGAAGTACTTAAAGTATTGTTTGAATGGAAACAAGGTTTTGTTTGTTTGTTTGTTTGTTTTTACAGAGATTCTTAAAATGACATTATCTGATTTAAAGAGACATGGCTACTTTTCATATTGTAGTTTATTGATTCTGAAAGTTCAGGAATAAATACATTGAATGAGTGGCACTGTTAGAGTGCACACAAATACAATTTTACTTCTCCTCCCTCCTACCACAATGCCTATTCAAATCCACTCTGTGAAGGTAGTTTTCCCCTTGCCTTTGGAGAGGGACCATAAGGGATGGGTTATATATATATATATATATATATACACACACACACACACACATAAATGCATACATACATACACATTTAGCTAACAAAATGTCTTTTGGACACTTTTAACCTAAAGCAAGGCTTATGTTAATAATTAATTCTAATCCCATGTAATAGTTAAAACATTGACTTGAAGTTAAGTATCTTTTCCTATTTTGAGCCACCAGTGGGAAATGGGGAGAAGTTGACTTCTCTCTTTATTCTGCCTTTTCTTTTCTGCCACACACTGTGACTTCTGACCCCTCCAGGGTTGGGATGTGAGTGAGGGAGAAAAAAAGAGGTAAGGAAACAGGCAAAGGTTTACTTGACTAGTACCCTCCTGAGCTAGTGTTGGCCCTCTTCAGAACTGGTGAATGTTTAAGCCCAACTTTTTCTCTCATGGGCACATCTATTGATTGATTGATTGATTGATTGATTTCTCCCAAATCATTGGGGATCTCTTACTTGGAAGGGACTTTTTAACAATAGAAACATGTCTTCTCCAGTTGGTCTTTTATTATGCATCCATTAGCTCTGGAGTATCTAGAAAAAACCTTTACCCCTTTATGCTTGTCCTCACCTTTCCAGGTGGTCCTTCTGGGAAGATCCTTAGACAGCTCTGGCCTGACTCGTTCATTCATGGCTTAGTCTGGTCTACAAAATGCTGATCTGATGTCACTTATACTACTATAGTGATTCCCCTCTACTCTGTAGCTAACAGAATCTTGGGCCAGTACATATTTTTCCAGTCTGTGTCAGACATGCAGTTCCCATACTATTGAGAATACATGGGATACTTTCTGGGTGGTCCCAGAAGGGGCCCTCTCACATTTGAAGTGAGGAGGTGTCTCCCACCCCACCTAACCTTTAAGGGAGTTAGAGTCTCAGCACAACTGTCTCCAAAGATACCTTGTCTGTTGGCCTCTCTAACCTCTTTTTTGAGGGTGGAGTTAGCAGTTTTGACCAACTCTTCTGTAAGTCCTGCTTAGATGGTCTTGAAACTCACTTTGGAAAGTTGCTGTAGATAAAATCCAAGACAACTGCAAGTGATTATGCAGTTTGTATCCTACACAAAGGTATTAAGTTAAGAGGATGAGTGAATGCCGAATTTCAGCTCTTGCTCCTCTAGCAACACAGGATACCAGAAGGAGCACTTTATTATAATTCACCTACCCACTGGGATTGCTTTTTTGCTGATTTGCACAGGCACCTATTGTCTTGGAGCCCTGGTTGAAACTGAGATAGAGTCCCATTTAAAATCCCCTTTTTAGTTAGATGAGTTGTAGGATTGGCAGTCTCTCTAGATGAAAACCATCTACAGATATTGATGACACCTGTGACAAGTGTTCAACTGAATGTCACAAGTCACCAAGAGGCCAAAGAACACCCATTTGTTATCCTACTACTTTTTATTAAAACAAAATACCATATTTTTTAAAGTGGAGATTTTTAACAACAGTGCCAAGGCACTTCAATGGGAAAAGAAGTCTTTTCAGCAAAAGGTGTTTAGGCAACTAGGTATCCACATGCAAAATAAATAAATAAAATATGACTCCTAATTCACATCATGTGCAAAAATTAACTTAAAATGGGTTATAGATCTAAATAGAAGAGTGAGAGCAAAATGTCTTAGAAGAAAACATAGGAACAAATCTTTGTGACCTTAGATTAGGTAATGGTTTCTTAGATATGACACCAAAAGCACAAGCTACCAAAGAAAAATTGATCAGTTAGATTTAATCAAAATTTTAAAAAATTGGCGCATCAGAGGATATCAAGAAAGTGAAAAGTGACACCTGAAACTAATATAACACTGTATGTTAATTATACTTGAATTTTTAAAAAATGGTAAAAAAAATAACTATCACATCAGATAAATAAAGTTCTTTATCAGAAGACCAAAAAAAAAAAAAAAAAAAAAAAAGGAAGTGAAAAGACAACCCACAGAAGGGGAGAAAATGTTAGCAGATTATATAGGTGATAAAATAGAGAACTGACAACGACAAAAAAGACAACCTAAATGTGAACCAAGTTTCTAAATAAGCGTTTCTTCAAAGAAGATATTCAAATGGCCAATAAGCAGGTGAAAAGGGGATCAACATCATGAGTCATTAGGAAATACAATTAAAACCACAGTGAGATCCATGTCGCACCCACTAAGATGGGTTTAATAAAAAAGATAATAGCAAGTTTTGGTTACCTCACTGGAAACCTCACACACTGCTGCTAGAAATCTAAAATGGTGTAGCCACTTTGGAAAACAATTTGGCAGTTCTTTACAAAGTTAAGCATAAAGTTACCATATCACTCAGAAAGTCCACTTCCAGGTATAAACACAAAAGAGTTGAAAATGTGTGTCTACCCAAAAACTTGTATAGGGATTTTCATAACAGCATCATTCATAGTAGCCAAAAAGTGGAAAAAACCCAAAGTCTATCAGCTCATGAACTATTAAACAAAATGTGCTATATCCATACAATATAATATTATTCAGGAATAAAAAGAATTGAAGAACTGATTCATGCTACAAAACTGGAAAAACTTGAAAACATTATCCCAAGTCAAAGAAATCAGTCACAAAGCACCATATACAGTATAATTCCATTTATATGAAATGTCCAGAATAGGTAAATCCATAGAGACAGTAAGTAGATTTGTGGTTGCCTAGGCCAATTTTATTTGGGGCAGTTCATTGTCAGTGTATATACATAAAATTGATTTTTTTTTTAATTTTTTTTTTCTCAACGTTTTTATTTATTTTTGGGACAGAGAGAGACAGAGCATGAACGGGGGAGGGGCAGAGAGAGAGAGGGAGACACAGAATCAGAAACAGGCTCCAGGCTCCGAGCCATCAGCCCAGAGCCTGACGCGGGGCTCGAACTCACAGACCGCGAGATCGTGACCTGGCTGAAGTCGGACGCTTAACCGACTGTGCCACCCAGGCGCCCCAATAAAATTGATTTTTATATTGATCTTATATCCTGAAACTTTGCTGAACATTTTTTGTTTATTGGTCTTTTAGTGGATTCCTTAGGATTTTCTGTAGATCAGATGTTTCAGCTATAACAGAGCTAATTTTACTTCTTTTCAATCTGGATGACTTTGATTGATAGATTAATTTTTTTTTTGCCTGATTTCACTGGCTAGACCCTCCCATACTATGCTGAACAGAAAAAGTAAATGCAGTCATCTTTGTCTTATTCCTCATTATAGGGAAAAGTGTTCAGTCTTTTATCATAAAGAATGATTTTGCTGTAGATTTTTTTGTAGAGGCCTTTTGTCAGGTTGCAGAAATTTTCTTCTATTCCAAGATGGTTAATAGATTTTGTATTTTCTAAAATCATGAATATGTATAGAATTTTGTCAAATGTCTAATTAGTTGAATGTATGTTTATTGTTTTTTATCCTCTTAATATTGCATGTTATACTGAATGATTTTCATATGTTAAACCAATCTTGTATTCCTAGGGTATATTCCATTTGGTCATGGTATATAATCTTTTTTTATATATTGCTAGATTTGGTTTGTTAGTATTTTGAGGATTTTTGCATCTACATCTTAAGGCCTCTTATCTTTTGCTTTCTCTCAGCCTTTTTTGTCTATTTAACTTTGCCAATTATGTCTTTAGCAGTGCAAAGTTTTCTAGCTTTTATGCAACTGAACTGGTCAGTACTTCCTTATGGATTCATAGTATTTTTTTTTCTTGTTGGGAAAGATCATTCCTACTCCAAGAACATAAAACTCTTTGCCTATAGTTTTCTTTAATATAATAATTATTTTATTTTATTTTTTTATGTGTAGAGAGTTAATCAATTGGGAATTTATCTTTATACAAGCTATAAGGTGAAGACCCAATGGTCTGTTTTTTAAAAGTCATTTAGTAATTCAACAATTTATTAAAATTCATTCAACCAAATTATTAAACATCTGCAAAATGCTAAACACCATTCCAAGCATTATAAATGTAACTTTTAAAAAACAGACAAGGTCCCTGTTCTAACTTATGTGAAAGAAAAAGTTAACAAAAAATTAAATAATAAAATAAATAAGGTAATTTCAGATAGCTAGAAGTGCAATGAAGGAAATAAAGCAGGGTGATATAATGGAGAATAATAGAGCTTTGTTAGATGCTATGGTAAGGGAAGGCTCCTCTAAGATAGTACATTTGTGTTGAAGATCCAGCCATTGGAAGATCCAAGAAAAGTGTTCTAGGTAGAGGAGCAAGCAAGCACAGACAAGGGTTCTGAGGCTGGAGTAAGCTTAGTGTATTCAGGCAACAGAATGAAACTCCCCTATGGATGGAGTGAAGTGAGTGAGATATAGAATTTCACCAAATAAGGCAGAGAGTTAGATTAGGGCTAGTTCATGCAGGGACTTTCAGGCCACATTAAAGAAAGCAGTGAAAGTTATTAAGTAATAGAACATCTGGTCCAATGTATATTTGAAAATATGTAAGCTGTGACTATATGGCTATGATGTGGAGAACAGATTATAGTAGGGCAGTAGATAAGGGATAATAGTGGCTTGAACTCAGGAGGTACACATGAATATGGAGAGAATTGTACAGATTTAAGGTATATTTTGGAGACCATAATAATAATGGACATTTATTGAACACATACAATGCATCAGCTACTGTGCTAATCTCCTAAGAATTTATTATCCCAACCATTACCCAATGGCTTAGGTAATGGTGTTATCCTTGTTTCACAGATGATAACTTGATCAAGCGTAGGTAGGTTGCCCAAGGTTATAGAATTGGTCAATGATAGAGCCAGGATCTGAACCTAGATAGCTTGGTTCCAGGGCTCATGTGCTTAAGCAATATTTTTATTCTCTCTCAAGCAGAAACCATTGGATGTGTTGGTAGAATGAATGTTGGAGGTTGAAAGAAAAGCAGAAATCAGAGATGGTTCAGGCTTTTGCACTGATGACCTTGGTAGATAGTGGTTTCTTTATTAAGATAGGAAATATTAGGGGAACTATAATCTATACTATAATCTGTGTTTATATGTTTGGTAATAGTGGTGGGGAAGGTAGTAGTGGAAGGGGGTAGTTTAGAAATATTAAATTTTAGATATCTTAAGTGGAATGTCAAATAGGCAGGTTAGGAGTTAGGTAAGGGCTAGAGAGACTAATTTATGACTCATAGGTACAGAGTTGGTATTTAGAGTCAGATGTTCAGGTAAGGTAGATCTAAAAAAGAAAATAATGAGGTCCGTGTTCAAGTTCTGGTGTACAAAGTTGGAGAAGGAGAAGCCAGGAAATGAGACAGAAAGGACCAGCCAATTATGTACAGGGAAAGCTTCGAGAGTGTGGTGTCTTGGAAGTCATGAGGCAACAATTCCAAAATACAGTTTATTGAATAACCCATCCCTTTCCCCACTGATCTGAAATTCCACTTTTATCATATTAAAAAAAGAAATGTTTAGCCAGGTTTATCTCCAGAGTCTTCTACTCTACCTGCCTATTCTGCCCTAAGCACAAACAAGGTGCTGTATTAACCATTGCCTTATATTAGGTTGTAATTTTCAAAAAGTTTCTGGATACTCTCACATACTAGTTTTTTAAGATCTACACTAACTTGTCATATTCCAAATAATCCCATTGGAATTTCATTGAATTTACACAACCTTTTGGGAGAATATTGATGTCTTCATAACAATCAGTTCTCACCAGGAAAAGAATTTGCTCCTCTTCCATTCAGATTTTTTTCCTATGTCCTCAGCAAAGATTTATGGTTTTCTTCCTGGAGGTCTAACATGCTTGCTCGTAAATTTATTCCTGGATATTTTATGGTTCTGGTTGCTAACATATATCAGCTTCTTTTTATTGCAGTCCTTAATTGATTATTGCTGGGTTTATTAGAGTTCTTTGTTGTAACCCACAGACACCAACTCTGACCAACTTGAGCCAAAAGGGAACTGAATAGAAGTAAATGGGGGAATTCATTTGATTAAAGGGAGATTGATGAACCAGGCTCAGAATACAACTTTTTATAATAATAAGAAAAGATATTTTAATTAATAAATTTTATAAAATGAATGATTAAAGTTAAAATCTAGTAGTTAAGATGTTTAAAATGGAAACCTATTAATATCTTTATTATACAAATAACTCCTAAAATTTTAAAACACTATGAACCTAAAAGATAAATGTAAAAAGGACAAAAATAAACACTTCACAAAGTAGGAAAAAAACCCACAGATATGAAAAATTAATCAGCTTCACTATTAGTAAAGAAATGTCATATAATAAGTACTACTTTTTCATCTATCAAATTAACAGAGTGTTTTGTTTTTGTTTTTGTTTTGTAAATGGTTAATTCTGGCAAGGGATTAGGAAAATTGAGTATTTTTACCCAATGTTGGCAAAATGTAAAATGGTATAAGAAGTGTCAGATGCCTTAAAGATGTTTGCATTTATATGAATGTCATTGATTTAGTAGCTATACTTTTAGGGTTCTATCTTTTGTAAATGATTTTAAACATAGAATACATTTTATGTGCAAAGATGTTCAGTGCAGCTTTATTTATAAAATAATAAAATATTGGAAGCAGCTAACATGGGGGAAATGATTAAGGATTTTATAGTACATCCACTTGGTAGAATATTAAATGACCTTTAAATGTGAGCTTTATGAAGGCTAAATAATAACTAGAATTGCTAATGTTAATATGTGGAGGAGAAAAAAGCACCCAGTTGTCTGGAAATATACTCTAGTGATATCTTTGTTTCCCAGGACTGAGGTGATGTTTCTTTCTATTTTTTCTGCAATTTTCATAAATTTTCTACAGTGAGTACATTTTACTTCTATAATAATAAAATATGAAAAAAAATCCAGCAGAGCTTATGTCTACTTTTAGCTGATTGTTCTTTTAATCCTTATTTCCTTGAGGCAAGGACATCAGATTTGAAATTTCCCATCTTTCCCATTCCCTGCCTCTAAATGCTGGTCTCTCTATGCCATCTTGGATGTTCTCTCCCTTTTCAAGGCTAACTTGTCTTCTCTAGACTGCTGCTCTGTCATTCTTCTTCAGTCTCCAGCATTTTCAATCTCTTCCTCTTCATTAGTTCCTTTCCCTCAAGCAACACTGTACACAGGTCTCATCTTTCTTGAAACAATTGTTACTTGACCCTGTTGCTTTTAATGCTCGAAATCCTTTTTCTCTCCTTTTTATCACCACACATCCTTTATTTCATTATCATTGTGCTTTTTTTCTCTCTCTCTCTCTCACCTCTCTTCAGAACACATCCTGGAAGGTCACCAGGAAAATTCTAGTTTGTATATATTAGATAGAAGATCCTCCTCCACCTGGCCAAGCCATCTTATTTTTCCGATTATGGCACTGCCATTTTCTGGCTGTGTCACTTTATGCTTTATTTCAGTGCTCTCTGTGCATCAGGTTTTTTACTTGCAAAATGGGGGTAATATCAGAAACCTACGACAAAGGCGTTGTGGGGAATAAATGCGTTAATATGGACACTGCTTATAGCAGTGCCTGGCACATAGAAACATTCAATTGAAGATTGTTGGGTTTTTTAAATGTTTATTTATTTATTTTGAGAGATTCTCTCCTCTCTCTGCCCTGCCCCTATTATTATTTTTATAACAAAAAAATTTTAAGTAGTTTTTTTTAATGTTTACTTATTTTGCGAGACAGAGAGACAGAGAGAGAGAGAGACAGAGAGACACAGAGAGAGAGACAGAGACAGAGAATCCCAGGCAGGCTCCGCATTGTCAGCACAGAGCCCAACGTGGGGCTCAAACTCACTCAACGGTGAGATCGTGACTGGAGCCAAAATCAAGAGCCCCATGCTTAACCTACTGAGCCACCCAGGAGCCCCAGAATATTATTATTTTATCCATAACAACCCACAGACAAGAAAAGTTCTCACTGATGTGAGGATCCCTACCTAAGGCACGACGTGCCAAGACTGGAAGCCTGATTCCTCACTTCCAGGTCAATCCTCTTCACCACATTGCAGTCTTCCCCACCTGCCTGCAGTTTCACCTTCCACAGGGTAGTTACTTATGGCGAACACCTGTGTGGAAGCAGATGCTCCTCCTTCTGACTAGTTGGAAGGTCAATAGTAGCCTACCGCTATGTTACAGTGCCTTTGTCATTCACCTTGTGTCATCTTATCAGGCAGGCATTTTATCATCTCACTCATCACAAGGAGGTGATTACAGTACATTACGACAAGATATTTTGTGTGTGAGACAGAGACCACATTGACATCACTTACCTTATAGTATCTTGTTATAATTGTTCTATTGCTAGTTATTTTTGTTTGTTTGTTTATTTACTATTTTTGAGAGAGAGAGAGAGAGAGCATGCAAGCAGGGAAGCATCAGACAGAGCAGGGATAGAGGATCCAAAGCAGGCTCTATGATGACAGCAGAGGGCTCAAACTCACGAACCATGCGATCATGACCTGGGTGGAAGCCAGACACTTAACCACAGAGCCATCCAGGCACCCCATGTTGTTCATCTCTTACTGTGCCTAATTTGTAAGTTCAACTTTTTCATAGGTATACATGTATAGGAAAAACATTGTCTATATAGAGTTCAGTACTATTGGCCATTTCTGGCATTCACTGAGGATCTTGGACATATCCTGGCAGTTGGGGACTACTGTATACTTTTTCTTAAATTCTTTTCTATGTTTTCTTTTCTGCAACCTTCCTGTGGCGTTTGCAATTATTGTTTCCTCCTTGGAATCCTCCTAACTCATGATACTACTTCATTTTTCTATATCCTTTTACATAGTTTCTCTTTTGCCTCCTACATTTTTCCCAAAATGCAATCCTTGTGTTGTGCTTTTCTCTTGGTTTGCTCTCTCCCTTTAGTGTTATTATGTCCTGGCTTCATCAATTTCGTCCATGTGGTAATTCCTTGCCATGACCAAGATCGTGGCTTTGTACAACTCTAGGGGGTGCCGTGTACATCCTAGTCTTTGTGAATGCCACTCCTTAGAGTAGGCAATGCACAGCCTGAGTGTATGCTCTGACTCTAGTCCTGACTTCTCTCCTTAGTGACTACCCAGTAAGTCAGACTGCTTGTCATACATTTCCATTTGAATGTCCCATTATCACCTCTAATTTGTGTGTGAAAAATGATTGCCTCACTTTATCTCCAGGACAAGGGGCTTTTCCTTCCCTTTCTACTTCTATATAAAGAAATTCCATTCAACCAATCCTCCGCCTCAGATTCTAAATTCCAGGATTATAGCCTCCCTACTAATGTCTTATCACTCATGCCCGACCAGTTTGTCAGACAACTGAGTTCTGGTTTTGAAGTCAGCACAGACCCAGAGAGAATGCTTGTCACAGTAGCCTGAGCTGAGGCTGTTCAGCAGTAGCCTCACTGTTCTGGAGAAGATGCTCAGCTGGGTTAGGCATGGGGACCAATGTGAACTGATGGAGAGAGTCAGAGATCAGGTTCAGAGCAAAATGTGAGAAAGAGGTATACAAAGACAATGAGGCAAGGAGTTGTTGCTGAAGACATCAGGAATAAGTGAGAACACAGTGTGCAAGGCTGATTGAAAACTCAGACTGTAAGAAAGTTGAGGTCTAAACCTGAAAGGTACTGCTTTTGTAGCATGGGACTCATCCCTAGGGTCTTTTTAAAATGTGCCTACAATTCCCACTGCCCTTATCTTAATTCACTGCCTTGGTGCTTTTACGTACTGTTGAATCTTCTTACTTCTGATTCTACCTCTCCCCCAACATTAGGTTAATTTTCTGAATCCTCTGCCTTGAGCATCCATCTTAGTCCGTGGTAGCTTAAAAATAACATTTATTTCTTATAGTTTTGGAGGCTGTGAAGTCCAAGATCAAGGTGCCGGCAGATTTGGTGTCTGGTAAGAGCAAGCTTCCTGGTTCATAGATAGCATATAAATGTCATATCCAGGAGCAAATAAACCCAGAAGAAATGGAGCCCGCTGAGTGGATGAAGGTAGTATGTTTTTCCTCTTGAAGCTATGTTTGAGAATTGGGTATCACCAGCTGAGGCAAACAGTGGGGGCCTGGGTGGGTATTCATGTAAGAAGGTCTCCTAAGTCATCCCAGATGGGGGTCTGAAAGGGGAAACCAAATAAAGAACCAGAGGGTTTATTTAAAGAGAAGCCAGTCTGAAGAACTGATATCCAAGATCAGAACAGTGGGTGATCAAAAGTGGGACAGAAAGATCTGGTACCCCAGCGACGGATTTCAGGATGCCACTGCTGCTGTCTTAGCTGGCTTGCACAATCACTGCAAAACACGCAGTGACCTTCAACATGAATGGCACATAAGTCTGTGCCTCGCTGTAAAGCAAGGCACAAAAATGCTCAGCTTTGAGCTTTTTGTGCTGTTCTTTAGGCCATTTCTCCCCCAAAGCACGACTTATCAATACCTACATGCCACAGGATGAATGCTCGTGGAGGTCAGGATCTGAAATCTTTTAAGTAATCATGAGGCATATGGAAGAAGCAGTATCATCACTGTCCAGGTGATGCTTTGTTGGGTGTTTCCCTTTCACCATGTCCCTGCAGCACAGTTTCCTGCCTTGGACGTTCCTGGTCCAACTGTGGTCTTGGGCGGAAGCCAAGCAGCTGAGGGTGAGTCTAGGTAAGATGGAAGGTGATGTTGCTCATGGGAAAACAGGTGGCTAATGTTGTTCAGTTCATCCGGGCTCTTCTACCTGGGTAATTTTCCATTTTTTATCAAATTTCAATATCTGATATTTCAATATCTGGGATGGCTTTTTTAGATCTCAAACAGTAGCTCAAAAGGTCAGAAAGTGATGTCATGATGAGGAATTATATTAGAAGCAACACATGCATGATTTATGCTTATGAGAAAATGTTGGTGTATATATAGATACACAGACAACTGTGTATACTTCAGGTCACCAAAGCTTAAAAAAGACAGTACAGATAAAACAAAAGAATATCCTTGTAAGGATAATGAAAATGACCAAAAGGCAACGGTGGTTTTTATTACAAGAATAGACTGAAAAGATTACGGCTCTTCTTTCTGCAAGGGGCTCACTGCAGCCTGTAAATCAAGAAGCAATGGGAAGGCTAGGGCAAGTACTATTTTGTCCCTCGTGTCCCGTGGCATAGCCACTAAGAGTGCTACTTAGAGCTTGACAAAGCTCCTCTCAGCACACAGAAAAGTAGGTGAAAATGTACACATTAAGTAATAAACAATACCTGTATTGTTTCATGGGTTGTATAGACTTAGAACATAAATATGTTTGATGAGAGTTTATAAACATTGATCAATGATCCATAATGGACAAATTAGGGATACTCTTGATATTGACTTTTAGGATCATAGAGAGAGATAAATCTGACATTTTGGGTTGAGCAGATCAGACATATGACCTAGTATGGCATTTCCTACATCATTTTGAGGCATCTCTTTTTATCTCTGACTTGAAGTTGTGACCTTTCTTCTGTATTTTCATTCTCACATTTTGATTCTAAAACAGAAAAGCAGTTAGGAACTGGTGTGCTGGCTCTTTTCTTTTATAGTAAAATGGTTTAAAATATATATAGTTCTTTATGTCATTATGATTTGTTGAAGGAAGATGAGGCCACTGAAATGTAAGTGAAAAGCTGTGTTTAAATGTGAGGATTGCCTGATGGGAGTTTGTTTAAAATGCTGATTCCAAGGCCCTTCTTAGTAGTCTGAAGTGAGATCCAGAAATCTTTATTTTTAAGTCCGTTCCTGAAGGATTCTAATGCAGTTAGTCCTAAGATCATGGTTTGAGAAACATTGATAAAAGAGGATTTCTTTAGCATTGTTTCTTGCCTATAGTGCCTTAGTGAGAATTGGATAAAGGCAGCCCTCCCTCAAACATTTGATTTCCATCTGCTGGAAATTAAATATACAAATCTTCAGAGGTGAACAGCGCTCCAGAGCTGTGCAGTGCACAGCCTGCACACATGTATGTGGCCTTGTTTTCTTTCAAGCTTTCAGTTTAAAGCTTAAGCATCCTTTGTGCACAGGAAGCAACAGAGAGCGAGTGCATCTGTTCCTGGCAGGAGGCCCTGGCAAGACGCTTCTTACTCCCTTTTCACCCTTGTTATCATAATTGACTTCCAACCAAAGCGTGGGCATGAGGAGAGATACCTTGACAAGGCAAGGGATAGAGGAACAAAGAGGTAGTTTTAGGTTTTTAATGAAAAAAAATTAATCTATAAATAGTAATCATTTATATTAATAATTTAAAAACAGTAGCAAGATTGCAGGTATAGTATTTATTTTTAAAGTAAAAACAATAATAAACCTCAAGTCTGAGTCTCAAAAGAAGTTGCCACCTTTACTTGACATTTTGGAATATTTGTCACTTTATGCTTCAGTTTTCCATCTGCGAAGTGGCAACTTTCAGTAAAGTTTCATATACCTTACATTAAAGGTTGTGTATGTACAAACAGCTAGCAGTTTACATCTCTAGACCCAAATATCTTTTCTGCAATGCAAGTTTCATCACTATCTGGTCCACTTTCTTTTGATCAGGCTTATTTCCTTCTCCCACTTTTTTGTGTTTTCTTCGTTTCTCACTAGTGACATATTACAAATCATGTGGCAGTTTCCAAGCACTGTCACTCATTTCATCCACTTTTCTTTATCACTTCTGTTGTTACCTTAGCCATCTGCCATAATCCTATGCTTAGATTACTGGGATCAGCAGTTCTTGGGTCTCTGCCTCCAGTTTCTTCTTCTAATCTATTCTGGACATCACAGACAAAACAATTTCCTAAAATAACTTTTTCAGACCGTCTTTTCCTTGTTCAAGAAGTAAGTGACCCAATCAATTGACCTCTACCTTACCTGTCCAGCTTCCCTCTCGCTGCCTCCTGTTGATTTCAGCAACATCTGCCACGTAAGTGATTTTATCACTAGCTCAGTTCCTTTGCTCAAATGCTCTTCCTATGAAGACACCTTAGGGCAAAGAGTTTTTCATATATGTATTTAAATACCCACTTTAATGGTGGTTGCCTAACTTGGCTATGCATCAGAATCATTGAGAGAGATTTTCAATAGCACAATACTGTTCACCAGCCCTGGGGGTTCTAACTGGGTGGGTCTGAATGTGGTCTGGGCCCACAGACGGTTTAAAACGTCACAGGCGACTCTGGTTGGCAGTTTCACTCAGTGCTGGATATGTAGCAGGTGTTCAGTAATTACTGGAGGAGTGAACACATTATTCCTTTCCTTGAAATCTCATGATGCCTCCTCATATCTCTTAGGATAAATATCAGCCCTTAGTTTAGCACACAAGACTCTTCATGATCTGTCTCTTGCCCATCACTCTCTTGCTTCATCTTTCACCATTTCTCAACATCAGCTTTTGTTTCAATCATACTGAATACGCCTTCCCCTAAATTCCCATAGTGTTTCATTTGTACTTATTATGTGATAGTACTTATCTTCCGTGTCAGTACCTGTGCCCACGCCTGAGCTCTCCTACTAGACTGTAAGCCCGTTGAGGACAGATCTCTCTCCGATGCATCTTTGCCTCTCCCCCCGTGCTAGCACAAAGCACATATGTATTTGTGGCCTAAATGGATACATATTACTGATATTGTCACCAATATATACTTGTATGAATAAATATATTTCTTTTCCTTTCATTGCTCATTTTAGATCAAAACTTTACTGTGGAATGCAAATATTCTTTACACCTTTTTAAAAATGCCCCTTCAGATGGGAGTGTTGACATGATTTTTAGCTCATAGTTTGTGTGTGAAACAGTAAGTGAAACTAATGCACAAAATCCTTTCATTAAAATTGCCATTGTTGAGGATATAACTGAGAGTGAAAAAATGAGGACCCATATGCATTTCAAAGTATAATTATACTCGTGGCAAGCATGCAGAAAACATTATGTGTATTTCCATTTAAATTTAGGGTAAGTTGTTCAAATTTGCTTGACACCTAGAATGGTGTTTCTCAAAGTGTCCTCTAGGGACTACCTAAGTCAGTATCCCCTGGGGTGTATTTTAAATGTAAACATAAATGTCTGGCCACACCCTCAAAACCTCCCTGGTGAAAATCTCCAGAGAATGGAAACCCAGAATCTGTATTTTTAACAAACTTCACACATGATTCTTAACGCCCGGAAAGTTTGATACGCACCTGTCTAGAATTAAAATAAATGTTCCATTGCATTAATTTAGTATAGATAATGGCTTGATTTTAGAGCATATTCTTATTAATGAGAACTACTTAGGTGAAGATGTCTTAAATTAAGGGCTAGTTTGAATACAAGATAAAAGAACAAGATAAAAATCTCTTTGGTATTCATTAGCATGACATCTACAGCAAGGATTTTATGCTTCTCTTGAAATTTCTGAGGTACTTTCTCAGCAAGAAAATTTTTAGAAAGGTCCCATGGAACATACAGATATTTCAGCCGTCTTTCTGCAGAATTTAAAATTTTCAAAATATCCTCTCAGGGATGGGAAAGTTACCACTCTTGAACCTTTGACCGTGTTGCTGACTTCTTCAGTAATGATGTGTCACTGTTAAGGCATCAGGACCCAATCTACATTATGTGGCGTCACACCAGCAACAAAGGAAGGCAGTAAAAGGCCCACTAAAGTGGTTTTATAAACTTTTTCTCCAGAATTCCCATTAAGGGTTGTGTTAGTCTGCTCTAACTGCCATAATGAAATACCACAGACTGTGGTATTTCACAGTCTGGTTTAAACAACAGACATTTATTTTCTCCCTGTTCTGAAAGCTTGTCCATAATCAAGGTGTTGGCAAATTCAGTTTCTGGTGAGGACTCTCTTCCTGGCTTGTGGATTGACACTTTCTCACTGTATCTTCACATGGCCTTTCTTCTGTGCTCACTTGAGGATCATGGTGGGAAGAGAGAGGTCTGGTCTAGTGTCCCATCCCCTTCTTTTGAGGACACCAGTCCTATCTGATTAGGGCCCATCCTTATGACCTCATTTAACCTTAATTACCCCCACAAAGGCCTTATCTTCAAATACAGTCACGCCATGGGTAAGGGTTTCAACATTTGAATGGAGTCGGACATAATTCAGTCTATACAAGGGTGCTTTCAGTGCCATTGACTTTTCAGTCCCCCAGCTTTCGGAAGCACAAATAAATTCTATTAATTTCTGCAGAAGTTTTCTTTCAAATTGGGCCAAATAATATGAGTTCTTAGTGGCCATAAGGTCTTATTGGGATCATCTCTAGTTTTATCTAATTTAACTTTTTATGCTAGCTCATGTAGCTGAAGCCATGATATGAAAAGGTCCTGTTTTGTAGGCTTCATCATGGTGAGCCTTCTTTTGAATTCAGTGAGATAACGTTGATCTTATCTAAGGCACAAGTTACTGTTTATCTGTCTCAGAGAATACTGAGCAGTGACATTTGCTTATGAGAATAACCCCGTGGAAGTGGTATTAGTGGACATTTTATCTAAACACCAAAGGACCAGCTCTAAGTTATTATCTCCATACAGTAAATACAGCTATGTCAAAAGCAGTGTTATCCAATGGAATTATAATGCAAGCTATAATGTAATTTACAGTTTTCTAGTGATCACACTTAAAAATGAAAAAGAAACAAGTTAAATTATTAAAATTTTTTTTAACATTTATTCATTTTTTTGAGAGACAGAGAGAGGGAAGGACAGAGAGAGAGGGAGATACAGAATCCGAAGCAGGCTCCATGCTCTGAGCTGTCAACACAGAGCTTGACGTGGGGCTTGAACTCACAAACTCTGAGATCATGATCTGAACCAAAGTTGGATCCCCTACCGACTGAGCCAACCAGCTGTCCCTAAATTACTTTAATATACTTTACTTAAATTAAAATATTTATTTCAACATGTGATAAATATTTTAAAATATTGATGACATATTTTACATTATTTTTTTTTAATTTTTTTTAACATTTTATTTATTTTTGAGACAGGGAGAGACAGAGCATGAACAGGGGAGGGTCAGAGAGAGGGAGACACAGAATCTGAAACAGGCTCCAGGCTCTGAGCTGTCAGCACAGAGCCCGACGCAGGGCTTGAACTCAGGGACCGCGAGATCATGACCTGAGTCGAAGTCGGCCGCTCAACCGACTGAGCCACCCAGGCGCCCCGACATTGTTTATTTTTAATAGGTCTTCGAAATATGGCATATATTTTACACTTACAGCACATCTCAAATCAGACTTGCCACCTTTCTGATGCTCAAAAGCTACATGTGGCTGGTGGCTAGTGTATTAGATAGCACAGGTCTAAAATATTCATATCTGACTATAAGTCCCAGTTTCAGAGGGAAGAGAAATCCGGGATGTAGATTTTTTTTTTATCATATTAAATACATCCATACATTTTCACATAGCAGGAAACTACTTCTGTTATGTTTTTTCTCCCTGTGGTAGTAAGCATCTCTTAGATGTCATCATTATGCCTTAAGTTCCTCCTGACAATTAGTTAGTTAGATGTCTTTTTTGATAGGAATCATTTGTTTTTCCACAGTGATGCAGAACTGCTGCCATCTGCCATTACAGGACAAGGTGATAAGGCATATGCTAATTAGAGGAGCCATGTTTTTCAACCCTAGCCCTTCACTGTCCAAAGAATTAGTACAGCTTCCAAAAATATCTAATGACTTGGTGGGAGCTTCGGTACCAGGAGATAATGGCTCTTTATAATCAGGTATGTATTTGATTTAAATTGCTTTGAAGTTTTATTCATTTTCTGAATAATAAAATTCACCATCTTTCATTACTCTTTGGGAGCAATGTAGGCTTTTCTTTATTTGACTTTGACTCCCATTGTCCTAAGTCAGATTTTTAAATGTCAAATTTCAAAATGTAGCATGGTTGATATTAGGATTGGTGAGATTCTTTAAGAGAAGACACTACAACTGGACTCCTTGGCCATCTGTTTTAGATGGAAACATGTCAGTCTCATGCCCAAGTAGCTGCCTCTACTTCCTCTTTGTGTCTACCACAGCTTCTAGCTTAGCAACCTGAACATAATAGGTACTCCATAGATGTTTTATGAATGAATAAGAAAATGTTTTGTAGCTAGATGTCCCAGTTGAGCCTAAACTGGAGTGTGTACATCAATTTATTAAGTGATTGGAGTGAAGAGTAGAGAAGTTTTTTGTGTGTTCGGGGCCAGGGGCCAAAGCAACAATGAGATGGAGGGTAAAAGATGGCATCTGATCATCCAGACCTGCCCAGAGGCCAGGACTAATCCCTGTGGAATTGTCATTCTCCCCATTTCCACATCTAAAAGGCATGTAAGGAGCTTGGCTCCAATATAGGGAGGATTGAAGGTGTTAACTGTGACACCTTGAAGGCTTTGCTGAAGGAGATGGCACTCTAGGCAGGTCACCTTCTTTCCCAAGGAGCAAAAGAAGCATCCCAGTGCAGGTTGTGGGACCCCCCCCCCCACTACCACCCCAGGGGCTATCAGAAGGACTTCAGGCAGAGGGAGGTATTGGCAAGGTGTTGAGGTCCCACAGTTATAAAAGGCACATAGATGACGCCTGGGACATTTGGTTTACATTTCCAAAAAATTTCAGGAGCTAAGCTAATGCTTAATACTCAGAACAACCACCTCTCTCTACTTGCATTCATATCCTGAATTCCTCTTCCCTTCTCTTTTTCTAATCACATAGACATTAAATAATTCATCACATAATTCATACTATACCAGGTATTAAAAGGGGGATCAGATTATAATTTTTTTAAAAACCCTAACAGTCATGACAACTTTTATTAGAGGCTAGTAGTTGTTGAGGAAACACTAAAAAGAAGGCTATTATTTTGAATAAAAGAAGCCTTTTAGAAGGATTGGCTATATATGGCTTGGTAAGTATATAATTAAAGATCCAGGGAATTGTATAATTTTATTAAAGTCTAACTATAGATCAAACGACTTAAACTTTTAGAATGTCAAACATTGATTATCACAAATGAGGGAGTTCATTGAACATCATATAATGCCTTTATAAAATGTGGAGCAAGAGATTTCAAGAATGTATACCTGAACAAATAGGCTGGCAACTATTGAATTCTAAAAGGAGTTCAATTTTAGCACTAATGATATATTGAGCTGCTTGAATAACAAAGTTCCATAATACACATCAGAAGAGCTATTAACTTACATCAATAAAACACACACACACACTCACACGCACACAGTCACATTTATATTTTTTGTGGTGGAACTGAATATGGCAAAACCCAAATTGAAGGTACATTTTTTCTAGTGAGGAATTGCCTTTGCTTCTGCCGGATGCCTTGGGGCATTACTGAGCCAGAAGCATTTGGAACAAACTTTCCTAGACCATGCAAATTAATGTGCATACCAAACCCAGTATGGGCAGGTTTGTGCTTATGAAATCACCAGGTAAATCCCCCACCTCACTGCATGATGAGGACTGTGCAAGACAGTTTTCCTTTAATGGTTCTTCTTCCCAACAGAGATTTTTTTTTTCTCTCATCCTCTCACTGTAGCCTTTCCAAGATCTTGGCTAATGTTTGTGAAGGCCTCAATCCTGACTCTCCACCCCGTAGTTCAAGGTATCCTCTCCTGTCTCCTACATTACTATTCACTGTGAAGGTTTAGGTTCCTTTTCTTGACAGATCTCTCAGATTAGCCAATGATGATTTCCTTATCATTCTGGTTTCAGCTTTCTTTTCACTTTTGGTTACTTTGGATTTCCCTATTTTGTACAGTTGCTTCATGGCCTTTTGGCTAAGATCAAGTGTGAATTTCTCTATGTCGTACAAAGAGTCTCAAGGTGAACACCAACAGTACTTGGCAAAGGCTTTCAGCAGGTATATAGGTCCCCAATCTCTTACTATCTGGTGAAGAGCCAAGGTTAGTCTGGGGTGTAGAAGGATACACTGTGGGGTAGACCTCCCTTTATTTATTTATTTATTTATTTATTTATTCTTTTTTTTTTTTTTTTTTTTTTTTTTTTTTAGTAAACTCTTTGTCCATTGTGGGGCTTTAACTCACAACTCTGAGATCAAGAGTCACATGCTTTACCGATTGATCCATTGAGGCACTCCTAACCCTCCCTTTATGATAGTTGAGTGTGAGACTAGACTTTCATGGGGTGGGAATGCAAGTATTGTCTTATTTTTTTAGCTGGGTATAGACTCCTTGGTGGCAAGGTATTTCATCTCAGGCTTTTAAAACTATTATCATATGGACTTATATATAATATTCTTATTTTGTCCTGTCAGTCTACATTTTATCCCATTGTAGGTAATCTGTTTTTTTTTCCTGTGGTAACTCTGAATAGTTGCTCTTTGTCTTTGATGTTCTGAGATTTAACTATGATTCATCTGGTTATATTTCTTTTTCTTTCTTTTTTTTTTTTAATTTTTTTAATGTTTATTTTTTTTTTGAGACAGAGAGAGACAGAGCATGAACGAAGGAGGGTCAGAGAGAGAGGGAGACACAGAATCTGAAGCAGGCTCCAGGCTCTGAGCTGTCAGCACAGAGCCCGATGCGGGGCTTGAACTCACGGACTGAGAGATCATGAACTGAGCCGAAGTCGGCCGCTCAACCTACTGAGCCACCCAGGCGCCCCCTTTCTTTCTTTTTTTTTTTTTCAATCTTTCTCGGTGTCTGTGATCCCTGGATCTTAGATTCTTATTCCTCTATTCTTAAAACTCATATTCATAAATTATGGAAAACTCACATTCACCTTCTCTTTATGTACTTCCTCTTTCCCACTCTTAATATTCTTTTTTTTTCTTAGTTTATTTATTTATTTTAAGGGAGATGGAGGAGGAGAGAGAGGGAGAGAGAGAGAATCCCTGGCAGATTCCACACTGTCAGCAGAGAGCCTGACACAGGGTCAAACCCACGAATGTTGAGATCATGACCTGAACCGAAACCAAGAGTTGGATGCTTAACAGAACTGAGCCACCCAGGTGACCCTTAATATCTTGGAATATCTTTCATCTTGGAATTCCTGTGTTTGGTATTTCTTTATATCTGGTAACTAGAGTGGCCAGGCACCCAGTTTGCTCACAACTGAGTGGTTTCTGAGGATGTGGAATTTTCAGTACTGAAACCAGGAAAGTCCCGGGGCACAACAGGATGGTTTGTCACCCTACTCGTAACTCCTCATACTTTCTGTCTCTATAGTAGCTGCGTTCTCTGTAATTGTTTCATATCTTTCTTCTGGTTTACTAATTCTCTCTTTAGCCATCATTGTTAAAAATCGTAGTGAGTATTTCTTACTTCTTAAAATACTATTTTTCAAATCAACCTCTTCTTTTCTATAATTTCTCATTCCTGAAAATATGATTTGGATTTTTAATATCTTTAGTATGATCATATTTTTACAGATTCTTGGCCTTATTTTGTCTTTACTGAATCAGAAACTCTGGGGATGGAGCCCAGTAATCTCTGTTTTAATAATCTGGGTAATTCTGATGCACCCTAACTGAGAACCATTGGTATCAACTATTTAGGATTCAATTTACTGCAAACACCAATGTTTTTTACGGAGTGGGGTGTTGTTTTCCATGTGACCATAGTAAGTTTTCATGCATCGTAAAGCATTAACCCTCAAGCTTAAATTTATTGCCTCTCCAGCTAGGACAGGAATATTAGATTCCCTTTCAACTTCAACTTCCTATTATGCTGCAGTATGTAGTATTACTTCCCTTTAAAGATCTGGGTTGTTTTTTGTTTGTTTTTTAAAGAACCCCTGTCATTTAATTTAATGGCAAAGGAAAGAGTTTGGAAGTTAACCCTTCTTTTTTTTAAAAACAGATGAACACCATTACTCTTAATCTCTTTTGCATTTTTATTTAGTGAGCAGTAGTTGAATCTTTGGATCTTTTACAGCAGATCAAAGATATAACCCTGGATTTATGACTTTGCTGTCATAAGTACTGACTAAAAGTAAGCTATATTCAAGTTGCATCTAAAGTTTAATAGTATCTTAACTAATTGTCAAGAGTGTTTCTTCAGGAATTATCTCTCTATGTAAAATGTTTTGATGTTGTTCTTTCCTTTGGCAAACATATATTTATCTCCCTGGGCCAGGCACTGTGCTGGAAGCCCAAAATGCAGCTATGCCCAGGACCGGCATGGTCCCTGTCACCACAGCACTTAAAGGTTGGTGGAGAGACAGACAAGAGCACAGGTGGTTACAATACAGCATGATAAGTATTATGATAGGTGAAATAAAGGGCACTATTGGAAGTGCTCTCAATAAAAATGCACCATAACTGCTGTCTGAGTGATTTATTGCTCCTGATTATAAAATACGCTCACAAGATAGAAGCTAACTCCTACTCATTCTTCAGGAGATAGCTCAAGTTGTCATGTCCTCACATCCTCCAGGGAGTCTTCCCTGCCACCCTTACCACCCTGTTCCCCACATTTGAGATTAGGGTCATTCCTACATTCTTCCATCAAATTCTGCATATATTTCTATTATAGTACTTTTCACATTACATTCCAAAGGTCTTTTCAAATGTCTGTCACTCTGCTCTACTCTAAGCTTTTGGAGGACAGGGGTCTCTTGTTTGTTTTTGCAATTCTAACATAATGCTAGTACCAGTATCCTTTGATACTCTTTTTATTGTATGATTTTGGGTTTGCCTTTCCACTATGGATCAACACCTTGAAAAAATGCACTTTTTATTTTTATATTTTTATTTTAAAAAATTAATGTTTATTTTTGAAAGAGAGAAACAGACAGAGTGCGAGTGGGAGAAGGGCAGAGAGAGAGGGGGACACAGAATCCAAAGCAAGCTCTAGGCTCTGAGCTGTCAGCCCAGAGCCTGATGCGGGGCTGGAACCCACAAACCTTGAGATCATGACCTGAGCTGAAGTCAGACGCTTAACCGATTTGGCCACCCAGGAGCTCCAAAAAAGGCATTAAAAAAATTTTTTTTAACATTTATTTATTTTTGAAACAGAGAGAGACAGCATGAACGGGGGAGGGTCAGAGAGAGGGGGAGACATAGAATCTGAAACAGGCTCCAGGCTCTGAGCTGTCAGCACAGAGCCTGACGTGGGGCTCGAACTCACAGACCGTGAGATCCTGACCTGAGCCGACGTCGGACACTCAACCGACTGAGCCACCCAGGTGCCCCCAAAATGCATTTTTTAAAATTAATCGTTTTACTACTAGGAACATGAACTCATTATAATCCCCTCCCCCTCAGTAGTGATGCTTCTATAGAAAATGTACTTTAATATTACCTCAAAATCAGGCTCAGTAGTTGTCTCTATGGAGAACAAATTAATTTCTGAGGGTCAGGGGAGGCAATAATCAGATATTGTCTGGTAGATCATCCCTACTTCCCTTGAAAAATATGGCATACTGACAATTTGTAGCAGTGATGCCCACAGCATCTTTTTGGGGAAGTACGGGGGCAAAAGTATATGTTGAATGGTCAAAGTTGTGGATTGAAGTGAGTATTTACAATTCCTTTGGGCATGGAGCATCTAGACTCTCTTCCGATTTGAGGGAAATTCCCCTCTGTGGGTCTTGGTGAGCATTAGGGCCCTGACTCGCTCTCTAAAAGCCCAATTAGTGAGATCTCCCTTCTTCCCAACCCCAGCAGAGAGGGCATGATCATGAAACCTGGGTTTGGCCAAGCAGATTTGGGAATTTGAATCTCAAGTGAATCATTTAAATGGGTAAGGATGGTTCAAGTATGTTCCCAGTGGCCAATGGTTCTGGGATGGTATCTAGCAGTGTCTACCTATGGTGGGGTTAGCAGAAGTATCCTAACCAAAGTTGCATGTGACCTTGTGGTTCTTACTATCTGATTGCCCTTGTTAGTTCCTGCTTGTTTTTTCCCCCCAGCCTGGTTCTTGAGTCCTCCTGTTGATTCTATGAGCTGTTTGATATTCTGCCCATAAGTTCCTTCTAAAATTAGCCAGTCAGCTTCTATTGCTTGTGATCAAGAGCTTCTTTTTACGCTTTGTTCAGAGTATTTTGTGCTTACTGAATCAGTAGCTGAATGACCAGGTGACTCTCATGTTTTACAGCTTGCCCAAGCATGATTTCTGTTTGACCATATCCTGATTTTATTTAACATATGGCAGAAGAACAGTTATTTTATTAAATATTAAGGAACATTTTCTGGAATGTATGTGTTCTATGAGACAAGTGATACCAATGAAAGATTTGTAGTGTGGCAGAAAGGTAGGGGGCCTCTGGCGCGATCATGTGGAGGTTGGGAAAGCAAACACAGGATTGAAATCCCTAAACCCATCCTAAGCCAAATCCCTCCTCCTAAGGGAAGGTCAGCTTGTGTTTCAGTCTGGTATTTGTTCACTGAGCCTTATCCACAGTGAAACCTGAGATGGCAAGCCTCCCAAAGGCTTTACTCAGCCCTAAAAGCTTATGCTCAAGCCTCAGGTTGTGAGGGTGTGCTGAGAAGGCTAAAGAGTGCTGTTGGCTTCAGGATTTGAGGCTTGAACATTTTTGTACTCTAGGAATACGGGTGTATTGTGAAAAGTTTTTGTTGCTTTATGTTCGTTCTTCTTCCTTTTTATTCTCTCCCCTTTTCCACAGCACAAGTCATCTGTTTTTAAATGTTCTGATGATTTTTTTTTGTTTTTAATTTTATATCTTATCCTTTTACTACATTTATTTAAAGGAAAGTTTTGTCTCTGATAGCTTGACATTGTTAGTTTACTTTTTATCTTCAAGACACTACTGTTTTTTTTTTTTTGTAAGTTTATTTATTTATTTTGAGAGAGAGAGAGAAAGCACGAGCCAAGCAGGGGAGGGGCAAAGACAGAGGGAGAGAGAAGATCCAACTAGGCTTCATGCTGTGAGTGAGGAGCCTGATATAGGGCCAAGCTCACAAACTGTGAGATCATGACCTGAGCTGAAATCAAGAGTCAGACGCTTAACCGACTGATCCACCCTCGTGCCCCATTATTGGTTTTATTTTAATCAAAAACTATTCATATATTGATTATATTTGTAGATTTGGTGATATAAGAAAATTTATTCAAAGTGGATCTAAAATGGTTGAGTATTTCTGAAATTTGCTGATAGTAATTGAAGTATAATTATTGGGTAAATCTTGCCAATGTCAAAGGAATAATGATTTTACATGTAATATACATATAAGCCACATATTATCTACCTATAATTCATATGTAGTTCTTTTCACAGCTCTTATCATTTGGTACTCAGAATAGCAATCTATCAGCATGCTTTTAGATGTTTCTAAAAGCATCTAAGAAATGTTCCATCTTGCATGCATAAAACATTTAAATTTAGCTTTCATGTGATTCTTAGGTATTATGTTTTCGAATAAGATTATACAGTTCTGTGGTTGTTTTGCTATTAAAACATTCTTAACTGATTTCCATATCAATTGATTCTATGCCTTGCTGTAATGTAAATAACCCCTAAAGATACAGCAAACTAGTGTTTGCTCTTTAGTAAACAGCTCTATCAGTAACTTTGTCAAAGATGTGGGCAGGCTTATCAATATTATCGATGTCAGTGCCTGACAGATTGTGAGCATATCTTTTTTCTCAGGAATCCTTTGGTTGATTTAGCTTTTAACATTCCTCCACCAGATCTACAGAGCCTCATAACATGGTCAGGCTGAGAAGTTTTTCTGCTTATTTGACTGAGATCTTACTAATTAAAAACTCTAAACTCCTTTAAGGCAGGGGCACTGCTTGTCTTGTTCTTGTATTTCTGTAGCACCTAGCACAGTGCCTGGCATACACTAGATTCTCAGTAAGTTTGTGAAAAGAATGGATAAATGTTAATAGGCTTAACAGTTTCTATTTTCCACAGAGAGAGAGCCAGTATGAATGTAGACCTACAGGGATGATTAATTTTATATGTCATCTTGACTGATCTAAGAGATGCCCAGATAACTGATAAAAATTATTTCTGGGTCGTTCTGTAAGGGTATTTCCAGAAAAGATTAGCATTTGAATCCCTAGACTGCGTAAAAAAGGTCACCCTCATCTATGTGGGTGGGCTTCATACAATCGAGGGCCTGAATAGAACAAAACAGTCAAAGAAGGGTGATGTGCCCTCTCTGCTTGAGCTGGGGCATTCATCTTTATCTTGGTCATCAGCCCTCAGTTCTTGGGCCTTTGGACTCAGACAGGTACTAACATCATTGGTTCTCCTGGTTCTCAGGCTTTGGGTTTGAACTTCAACTACTTCCTGAGCCTCTCGCTGACAGGAGGTAGATCATTGAACATCCCAGCCTTCATAATCCTGTAAGTCAATCCTTCATAATGATTCTCCTTCTGCATATCTATATGTATCCTATGGGTTCTGCTTCTCTAGAGAACCCTGACTAATACATTCACCCATTTGAAACACATATCTATCTCTCTGAGCCCTCGACTTTTCTTTAGCCTGGCTCCTTTACCCATAGCCTGGAAGTAATGGTAGTATTATCCTAGCTCCAAAGTGCCATATCCAGATCATTTTACTTTCCTATAAAGCAAAATTTTTCTTCAGTTGGTTCTATACCCACCCATCTGTACCCTTTCTTATGCTCCTCATCACCATCTTTTTCTTAATGGTCCACATTTATTTAGATTTTTGGTACCAGGCTCACTATCTTTCTCTCCAACACAACTCCTGCAGAAATTTCCAGGCCTTCATGAATGACCCATTGACTACTATGGTCTATTCAATGCTTATGGCTTCACTTCCATTCTACTTCAGCAGCCTACCTTTGATTGACCTCAGGGGCCTTGTCCTTACCTGGGACTCACTGATACATACACCTGAAACCTTGCACATCCATCTCTTCTTCTCCACACATGTCCTCCTATTCTGCTGGTCATCTTCTGTCTCCACAAGCCTACTCTCTTAATGACACCATGATAATCTTTTGTCCCTTGATTTCTTTCCTTATTCCAACTCTATTGATGTCCCCTTATCATCATTTCCTTATCATCCTGATCAGACCCCATGGTTTTCACTTCTGCTACTCTTGTACCAGCAGCCTTAATTGATTCTACCCTAATAGATCTCTTCAGCACCCTGCAAGCCTGCAATTCATTCACTCTTCACTCGGCTACTTTTTATACTTCTTCACACAAGCAGGATGAATGGTACTGAAGGAACACAAAAAACAAAAAACAATCACACAAAGTGTAGAAAGTAGTACCTCCACAAATGTAGAATCCAGTCTCAACTAGACCCTCAAATCATATATATTCTTTCTCACCTTCTCTTATTTTAAAGACAATTACAAAATTTTACTTGTGTTTTTAAGCCCCTCTCCTCACTTTCAGAAATGGCTCTGCTAATTTCCCATTTCAGAGAATGCAGAAGCTATCAGAAATGAACTTTCCTCAAGTCCTACTCCACTGCACTTCTTCTCTCCTAAATAAAAAAGATGTATGTTTTTACTCCTACCATTACATTGTCTCCTTTGTCCTCCTTCCAGATAATACAGATTAGTACTTGGGATTCAACTTCTTTTTTCCTTAGGCACTATGATACCTCAATTGTCTCCTCTTTCCTTTTGGTTCTTGTGCTTGGCCTGCAGACTGGATCAAGTCACACACACTTAAAAGTGAAATAGTAAGATACCCTCCCTTGCCTCTGATTCTCTGCTACCGGCCACTCTATCTTTTTTCTTTTCTTCATAGAAAAGCTGGAGTCCTTACTTCCTTGATTCCCTTATTTATTTTTTTAAAGACCCATCCACTTTGTAATCCATCAGAAAGAGACCACTACCATAACATGAAAGCTGCTTTTGCTAAGTTATCAGTGTCTTAATTTCCAAATCCAATAGTCACTTTTCAGTATTTATATTCCTTAATTTCTTTGCTTTTTATTTGATACTGTTAAGCACTCCTTGGAAACTCTCTTCTTGGTGTTTTATTATCTATTCTTTCTTGTCTTCCTCCTAATTCTCTTAGAATCCTCATGGACTCTCCTACCTGTTTCTAAAATATTCATGTTCTCTAGGATTCCACCCTCAGAACTTTCTTTTCACGGTATCTAGTCTCCCTTGAATAGTGTGTCTTCTGTGACCATAGCTGTAACTATCAGTGACCCTCAAATACCGCTTTGGAGGTGATTTTTTCTAAAGGGGTTAGGATCTAAAATCAGTGTGAAAGGCAGAAATAGAGTTAAAATTACATTTAAAAAAATCTCTAGAACACTGTATACATGATTTTGAGTGTGTATACTATCAGTCAAGAAATCGTACACAGCCACTTTTCCTCTGTTATTGGAACAGAAGGTTGTTTCTTGAGTTGAACACCAGATGAAGTTGTTGGCTTGCATTTAGGGTCCATGTTATAAGAAAAGTGTGGGGTTTTTGTTGTTTTTTTTGTTTTTTGTTTTTTTTTTTTTTTTTTTTTTTTTTTTTTTGCCAAACACATATAGCAGAGTTAATATAAGTTAAGTAGATATAGGAGATAACTCCATTATATATATTTTCAGCCCGACCTCTCTATCAAATATCCCCTTTTGGATATACCACCAATCCAGATTGTTTTAGTTAGATTTCTGAGAGCTGAAGATATATGACATACTCATATGCTGCTTAGCAAAGGCACCTATTAGAAGGATATAGTGATGTGGCAGGGCTATAGCTCACATGCAGAGTGTTTTCATCCTCTGGGTTGATGTTCTTATTCCAGGCAGATGTCTTCTAGCATTATACAGCCTCGCTAGAGCCCTAGGCAGCTGCCAGTTGGTGGAATCTCCAAGCCAAGCATCACACAAGCCAGTAAACTCCAGCTAAACAGCTTTATTGAAACTAGTGGAATTCATAAGCATCTAGGAAGGCATTGCAATTCTTTACTGGCCTTTTAAAGTGCTGTAATTCACCCGGTGGCTGTTACATCACCCTACAGACCATCCTCATGAGGCTATCATGACCAATCAGCCAAGTGAAATTTCCTCATTGACCATAATGAACATTTGACTATTGTAAGTAGGGTGTGTGCTGTGTGTATTAAGAACCAATATCAGAGACAAATCTGTATGGCAGTAAGCTTTACCTCCTCTTTATCACACATACCAAACAGTATAAATAATTAAAAGCATCATAATACAAAGCAGTCAAACATTACATCAAAGATGTGGCAACACTACTCAACTGTGGCCTATTTCATTCGACATTTAACATTTGTCCTCTTTCTTTTTGTCATTATTCATGTTTTGTAATATGCCTCTTGACATGTCTTGAGTACATATAGAATAAGGATGCCTTTTTATATCCTTCTACTATCTCTGCCTATGTATTTATTCCATCAGCTCCTTGATTTGAGGAAGACTGAACAATGAAGGGACATTCTCTGTGGCCAACTCTGGGTTGCAGAAGGTAAGAAATTATACATTTGGAATGTCACATTATCGTCTTTTGCTGGTCACCACCTTTTGGCTTTTTGTCCCTTTAAATTTGACCTTTTTGCCTCTAGTGTTGTTTCCTTTACAGAACAACAGGATATAATTTATATCAATAACATTCTTTTCTTTGTGTCATATATATATTCAGTAAAGTTAATATCATTTGCTCCCATCTAAAAATCACAGACATCAATTTTAATTTTTAAAAAAAAATTTTTTTTTCAACGTTCATTTATTTTTTTGGGGACAGAGAGAGACAGAGCATGAACGGGGGAGGGGCAGAGAGAGAGGGAGACACAGAATCGGAAACAGGCTCCAGGCTCTGAGCCATCAGCCCAGAGCCCGACGCGGGGCTCGAACTCCCGGACCGCGAGATCGTGACCTGGCTGAAGTCGGACGCTCAACCGACTGCGCCACCCAGGCGCCCCTCAATTTTAATTTTTTTATTGGAGGTAGCATTCTTTATTTTTATTATAAAAAGTAACACATTGATGATACATTATTTTTTCTAAATCTGAAATACCAAAAATGTATGATGAAGAAAAATCATTCAAAATTCCCTTACCTAGGGATGGCCATTGTTAATTTTTGGTTGTAACCTTTTATCATTTTTCTATAGGACTATAAATGAAGTTATACTTTAACACATTGTTTTGTACCTGGCCTTCTTTCTATGTTAGAAAACATGATTATATTAATTATTGTATTATTCTATTACTCTTATGTATCAATCTCGTAAGTTTGAAAATGTATATCTTTTTGTTCTTCACACTCCTGCAGAGGTGGAATTATTGCTAATTCCATTTTGTAGAACATAGATCCTAAGGTTCAGAGAGGATAAGTGACTGCTCGAAATCTACATACCAAGTGAGTGCAGAAATAAAGCTTGCTCTATGACTTTTTGATGCCACATTGGTACCCTTTCCACAGTGTGTCTGTCATCTCTCTAATAAGATAATGCAGATGAAGGGGCCGAGGAAACACACATTACTGTTATTTATTTTAAGAGGCAGTCTAAAGAGAATTATTGCCTTGGGAGCAACTTCTGATTTGGTCTGAATCTAGGGCAGCTTCGTGAATTAAAACTGCACAAAGGCTTCCAGGGCTGCAGGCTGAACTTGTCTTAATGCAAAACATCATTATAACACACCAATATATCAATATGCAATTGAATACTACAATCAGAATAAATTCCTGATCTGTAAACATAGCCATAGAACATTAAAAGAAACAGGTCATTATTGAACCAGGACATTCGAGTCCTTGTGAGCAAAAAGGCAGACCCTATGTAAGTATATTGATCTTGTCTCATTACCCTCCTGGTATGTTCTTTGCTGGGTGATGTGTGGAAAGTCTAGCAAGGGAGAATATCTTGCTGTGTAGTTCAAAGGGATCTAACCTATGGCCTAGAAGGTAGAGGGAATTTGAACCAAAAATTCTGAAGAATTTGAGATTTTGTAGTTGCTTCTTTATTCTCTACCCATTGCTTTACAAATCAATGCATTCCGGATACAGGGTGCTGCAAATACTGTGTTTGAATCTTTTTTCCCCCGCGTAGTTTAAAGGTGTGGCACATTCATGGTTTGCTACTTATCTACTTTCTCATTTCTTTCTTCTTCTTCTTTGTAAGTTTATTTATTTATTTTGAGAGAGAGAGAGAGAGAGTGAGTACCGGAGAGTCCGAAGGAGAGGGAAAGAGAGAATCCCAAGCAGGTTCTGCGCTGTCAGCTTGGAGCTCCAAGGCAGGACTCAATTCTATCTCAAACCTTGAGATCATGATCTGAGCCAAAATCAAGAGCAGGATGCTTAACTGACTGAGCCACCCAGGTGCCCCTCATTTATTTCTTCTTGGGCCTCATATTATCTTGGTCAAGGTTTTGGCTTGCTTGGGCAGCTGCCCTGTTATGGACTCTGGACTGCTTTTCCCTTCAAAGTTACTGAGCATTTCAGTGAGACTTGGGACTGAAAGTGTACAGTAAGAATTTATTCCTATGGGGTTCGTAGGTACAAATTGCTAGGCCTCTATTAAAATATAACATTTAGAGAAAGATAAAATCATGCCTTTCATGCAGATATAAAAACGAATATATGTTAAAGAATTCATTTTACTCATATGATATCAGGGAACCAGGCAAAATGGGATAGAGCTGATTTTTCCATGAGTAACATGGGGGAATCAATTAAAATCACTACCAGACAGGACAGAAGTTATGTATCTATCTATATCTATATAACCTACAATTTACAAAGAACAGCAAAATTGCTTACAGACAATGAACAAGGCTAGAATCTGATAACCCAGAAGGATATGCTAGAGATACGCAGAGTTTTTTCTGACCCCCTCCCCAAATAAAAGAACAAAGGGCATTGTCAACCAATTTCAGTGGGAAAAAACCAGCAACCTGAGTAATATCAGATTACCGCCAGAGTGATTCTTTTAGAACTCTGAATTCCTCTGACAAATTTGAAACAAATGTATAGTTCCGAAATGTCCTCAAGTGTTTTGAAAGATAGAAATGTCCAAATAAGAATATTATAAAACAAAGACAGACAAATAACAAAATGCACTACAGTATTCCAACCTTTGTTCAGACAGTTCAAATTGGCTTATTTCCTGAAATGTGTTATATATACCTTTCATAATACAAACTAGACCCTCAAAGATAAGATCCTCAAAATACGAGCACAGCTATCCAATCCTACTGCTATCCATTGTTAGCTGTAGTACCTTGTTGCTGTGATTCTGTGTTAACTTTATGCTTTGCTATCGTCAAGACTTTTACAACTAATTTTCAGTAACCTTCAGAAATTTTCTAAGAAAGTTTTCTTAGGAAACACAGATATAATTACAGATTGTCATTAAAAAAATGACAATTTTCCATTGCTATTTCCATACAAATGATTGAATCCATGAGTGTCATGCCACAGTCCCCAACTTTAGGTACTCTGAGTACATATGCCTACTACTAAAAATCAAATGAAACATACAGTAACTTAAGTTCAGCAACAAAAGTTTCTCTAAATTAGAATATGAAATAAGGCAAGCCCTAAGCTAAGGAATGTTATCAATACAGAATTATAGTCAAAGAACACAATTTGTATTTCTATACTGAGCCCAAAATATATGTCTACCAGGTATTTACCCAAGAGAAATGAAAATATCTGTCCACAAAAATTCTTGTACATGATTATTTATAGCAGCTTTATTTATAATAGCCAGAAGCTGAAAACAACCTAAACGTCCTTCCCAGATGACTAGATATACAAACTGTGGTATAGTCATGCAGTGGAATACTGATTAGTAATAAAAAAGAACTGATTACTGATAAATGCATCAATGAATCTCAGATAGATGCCAAGTAAGAGAAGCCAGACACATAGGTACTGTATGTACTGTATGATACCATTTGCTAGAATTGGCGAAACTAGAGTGACTAATCTAGAGGAAATGAGTGGTTACTAAGGCTTTGAGAGTCAAGGAAGTGATTAACTGCAAAGGAGTAGTAGTAGTTCACTCTTTGGGATGATGAAAGTGTTCTATATTTTGATTGTAGTAATGGTTACACAGATGTATCTGTTTGTCAAAATGTACTAACCTGTAGAGTTAAAATGGGAGCATTTTATTTTATATAAATTACATTCCAAAAGGTTGATAATAAAAATAAAACACAGGGGCGCCTGGGTGGCGCAGTCAGTTAAGCGTCCGACTTCAGCCAGGTCACGATCTCGCGGTCCGGGAGTTCGAGCCCCGCGTCGGCTCTGGGCTGATGGCTCAGAGCCTGGAGCCTGTTTCCGATTCTGTGTCTCCCTCTCTCTCTGCCCCTCGCCCGTTCATGCTCTGTCTCTCTCTGTCCCAAAAATAAATAAACGTTGAAAAAAAAAAATAAAAAATAAAACACAGACCTCCCCAAATATGTATGTGCTGTGGGTATACAAAAGGTAACAAATAAGAAGTGGCATGATGGGCAGTTTGAATCACCCTGCTGTAATTATTATCAATTCTCTGAAACCCCATTCTTTAATATTGACTATTGTGGTTTTTTTTCAGTATCATTAAAAAAAATTAATAGACTATATTTCTTAGAAAATATTGTTTACAGAAAACTGAGCAGATAATAGAGAATTCTTATGTATGCCACTCACAATTTCCCCTTTTATTAACATCTTGCATTAGTGTGGTACATATGTTATAACTGATGAACCAATATTGATAGATTGTTGTTAACTAAAGTCCATAGTTTATATTAGAATTCTTTGTGTTGTATAGATTTATAGGTTTTGATAAAAGCATAATGTCATATATCCACCATTAGTGTAAAAATGATAATTTTGTTGTCCTAAAAATGCTGTATGCTCCACATATTCATCCCTTCTCTTTTTGTCCTCTTCCCCCAAACTCTGGCAAACACTGATCTTTTTACTGTCTCTATAGTTTTGCCAACTACAGTTTTTTTTCTCTCACTCTTTTGGGTAAGTGCTATGTACACACAGGTTTATGTTTCTTATCTCTGCCATCCAATCAGATTACCTCTCCTAACTCTTTCTTTTATATAATTTATCTTTTCCTGAGGACCTCCTGGAGGGTGGTGGAAGAGATCTGCCTACTACACGCGGTGGCAGAGAGAGCTATTCTCCCCAGTATCCATTCTGCCCTTCTTTCTTCTAATAATAAAACAACCTCACTCTGTCAAGCTTTGACTGAGCCCTTGGCTACCTAGCGAGAGACTGCATTTTCTACCTTCCTTGTATCTTGGTGTGGCCTGTGGGATATGAGCCGAAAGACTATGTACAAGTGATATGATTGTACTTTCTTATAAGATTGAGAAAATAAGACATTTCCCATGCAATTTTATACTTGTGTCTCATTCTTGGGCCATACTACCTTAAGGATATTGTGAATTAATATTACAAGATAATTCCCATAATGTGAAAGGCACAATTATACTGCACTGTAATTTTTGGTAATAAAAATATTCATTGGTTAAAGGAAAACGCTAAATGCAAAGCTTCGATAAACTTATTTTGAAATTTTTTTTTTTTTTTTTTTTTTTTTTTACTTTACAGTGTCTCAATAAAACAAAACAAATAAAAAGCCAGAAGGCTTAACTTCTATGAGGCCCTGTGGGAAACATGGGTTTAAAATGTAGTGGACAACCAGAAGCCTGTGAAGGTAAGTAAAGGAAGGTCAAGGGAGCCGGAGGAGATTCAGGGGATTGTAGTTTTATGGAAGCTGAGGGAAACAAGACTTTCTAGATGTGATCAACATGTCCAAATGAAGTGGAGAAATCCAATGAAATAAGGAATGAAAGGGATTTGATCATTAGTCTCAGTTTTCATGTCTATAAAATGGGTATCTTCGTGTAGTTATCATACTATATGTTTCTGGTTTATGGAGGGTTCTCAATGAATTTTAGTTTCCTTCTCTTTGTGATTAATTCATTGTTTTATTCAGCAAATACTTATTACTAGTGAGGAACTCTGTTAGAGGCTGGCTATGCAATGACACACTCCACCCTAAAGCACTCTGTAGTGTTGTAGGGTAAACACAAACAGGCCAGTACTATTCCTTGCCAAGAGTGATAAGATGAAAGGAAGTATATCAAAGTTAGCTGATTTACTTTGCTTTGTGTTTTTGTTTTTGGCAGATGAACTAGGAAACTTAAAAACATGTCAAATGCAGGGGCGCATAGGTGGCTCAGTTGGTTATGTGTCCATCTTGTGATTTTGGCTCAGGTTGTGATCTCACGGGCAGGGGATCGAGCACCAAGTGGGGCTCCCATCTGAGCGTGGAACTTGATTAAGATTCTCTCTTTCCTTCTCCCTCTGCCTTTCCCCGCTCTTGTGCACCCACTCTCTCTCTCAAAATAAATAAACACTTAAAAGTAGTCTAAAAAATCTCAAATGCATAATTTTTAACATGGTATTGTTGATGCATGAAAGTGTGTCTAGATTATTGAATACAGTGCCAAGCAATGCATTCTTATTTTTGTATGTGAAAGTTTTATGTTTTTCAAATAACTGCTTAAAGCTGAAGGAGACACCCATCCACTAAAGTTCTCACTCAGAACTCACTGCCCTATACTTAAAAAAAAAAAAAAAAGCCAGTGAATACTTTTAATTGGCAGCTATCTTATTCATTTATATCCACAGTTGCTCAAGTATGTTAGGAAATTCATTTATGAGCAGTATCTGTTTTTTTTTTTTGGCAGTATCTTTTTTTACATTGAGTTTTATTTTACATATAGTAAAATCTATCCCATTTATGCGTTTTGGCAAACAAAACAGCAGGTGTAATCACCAACACAATTAAGGTATAGAACAGTTCCATTACCCCCCAAAATTTCCTCAAGCTCCTTTTTAGTCAACTCCTTTTCCTGATCGCTATTGATGGGTGTTCTGTCCCTTTTTAAGAACTTTTTATTTTGAAATGATTATAGAGTAACAAGAAACTGCAAAAATAGTACAGAATCTCATGTACCTATCACCTAGCTTTCTCCAATGGTGATATCTTACATAACTGTGGTACAAGATCATAACCATTCCCTGTACGTTTGAAGGCAGGTTTTCCTTTCACTTCTTTGCCTGTATTTACTCTCTTCTTTTCACACGATTTTAATTCTGTTGTGTTAAAAGGAGCAGATGCTAGTTTTCCCTCAGATGTCTTCTGTTGCATTTTCAGTATTTCAGTTCGATCACCCCTGTTACTCCTACATCTTTCTGTGGTCTTTTCTTTATCCCACCGTCCCCAACCCCCAATTTAATTCTGCTGCTAGATTTTTTTTTTCCCTGAGATATGTATCACAGATGGTACTATTGTCAATTTTCGAATTGCTAACTTCTACTTTGGTCTTCCGTTTTAAAGGAGGTAGTCCTGCCTGTGCTTAATTGTGGCGCTTACAGTAGTTTTACAGTGTGTGTATGTATGTTAGGGTGTTAGCCGGTTTGATTCCCCAACCTCCGTGAAGGTTCTTGCTCGACCCTTTCTCCATTAGTTACCCTTTTATTTTCCAGATATTTGACTATTTGTTGGAAGAAGGGGTGGAACGACCCTTAAAACATGTGGCACCCGTCTCTCAGGTTTGGGTTTGCCTGCCGCGCCTCCCCAGTGGGCAGCCTCTGTGGACGCGGAGCGCAAAGCAGCCGTTCGGTTCCCCCGGCCGGTGAGATGAGGGGCGGGGCCTCGGCTCCAGTGGCAGTGGGCAACCGGGAGGTCACGCCCCCTGGCCCGGGCCCTGCGCGCGCGTCTGGCGACGTCAGGCACGGGCGCGAGCTTGGCCCCATGGTGCGCGGGAGGTGCTGGTGCGCATGCTCTGACTCGGTCGCCTCGGTAGCGGTGGCCGAGGGAGGGTTGGGCCTTTCTTTTGGTGTTCCTCTGTGCGCCTGGGCTCTGCTCGTCTGTTACGGTCTCCGTAGCCCTCGGGAGCCCATTATTCTCTTCCTTGAGGCCGCCGGTTGGGCGGCAGCGGGCAGAGCGATGGGCACCTCACCCCGGCTCCCCTCCCCCATGCCCGTTGCCCCGCCCGCCCTGGGCTGGGCGACGGGGTCAGGGGCCGAGCGGAGCTGGGTGAGTATTCCCACAGCATTTGGCTGGCCGCCTCTTCCCGGCTCTGCTTACCGTAGGGTCCTCATCGTACTCTGGGATGGGGTGGAAGGGCGGGTGCGGGTGGGCGGCTAACAGCCCAGCCCTGAACAAAAGACTGGGAAGCGGGGCGCTTGCTGGTGAAATGCAGGCCGCGTCCCAGCGGTGGTGGGACGAGCTTCTGTTTGGGCGTGGGGAGTCGCAGTGGGAAGGAGGGGGCGCACCCAGTGTGACCTGCTCTCTTTGGCCACTACACAGCCCTCACGGACAACGTGGGTGGTTACTACCAAGTGTTTAAGCCTGCGCGGGGATAGCAAGTCTTTGTCCGTGTGACCTTGAAACAAAGGGTCTTAAATTACCAGTGATTTCAATGTCCAAGTTCCACTTAACTTGAAGGGGTTTCATATTCATTAAGGATCAGGAGGAATAAGTTAATATATATAGCCAACAATTTTTCTTTTCCCAAATTATCTGCTTATAATATCAAATCATGAACGGGGTAGTTAACTGGTTTATAGATACACGTTTATGATGGCAAAAATTATAAACATCTAGCAAAAGCAAAAGGATAGCTCAGAATGAAACCTTGTCTAAGATGCCCACCTGAGGATGAATTAATTATCTAGCGGACTATACCGTTGTTTGACCGTTATTGATTAGGGCCCAGGCTCAGCAGTTACTTTTTTTTTTTTTTTTGTCTAATGGAGATGCAAATTATTTTTGACTGGTAGAAAAAGTACTCCTGAAGGTTGTGATTTTATTGCCCTATTTCCAAGATTTTTATAATTTTTCCCATTCAGCTTGCTGCTTCATCAGGAGTTCAATAAATCTTTGCCACAGGCTCACTTTGTGTGAATCATGTTTATAACTTTAAAAAGTTAAAATTTAATAGTGGCCTCACTCTTTTTTAAATTTAAATTTTATTTTTTAATGTTTTTATTTTTGTGAGTGACAGTGCGAGTGAGGGAGAGGCAGAGAGGGAGAGCAAGAGCAAGGGAGACACAGAATCTGAAGCAGGCTCCAGACTCTGAGCGGTCAGCACCCAGCCTGTGATGGGGCCCTAATGTGAACCTTGAGATGACCTGAGCCAAAGGTGGAGGCTTAACCAACTGAGCCACCCAGGCGCCTCAACAGTGGCCTCACTCTTTAGTGGCAAAAGCTTAAGTTTATACTTTCAGAATTGAAAAACATAGTCCCTCAACAACATTATTGGACCCCAAGTAGAATCCTTACTTCTTGCTTCTGAAGAGTTGAATATGGACGAAAGGAAACATTTACAAAATGAAAATTTGATCTAAAAAGAAATGTTGAATATTGAGAAATGCAAATTAAGGGATTGCAATTCAAGAATTAAACATTGTTATTGATATTTTAATTGAGGTAGTTAGTGGAAACAGTTTCTGGTTCTACCCTGGTTTCATTTGGTTATAGGTAGACTTACAAGATTGTTTCTCCTTACATTCTTCTCCCTTTGCCAGTTCCTTTCCCCGTTTATTTGGGATTAAATGAGACACTGCTACATGATGAGGCAATCAAGATGGCCATAACGTTTTATGACAAATTCTAAATTGATAGCAGGTCTTAATGCTTATACATTTCTGAGAAAGATAAGCAACTCTTTAAGGAAAAATATGTCTGCTTTATATAAGTAGATTGTTTGAGTCTGAGTTTGATTTGATTCTTAATATCTTTGAAGCCTAGAGATGTTTGGGACCCTAGAGGCAGTGTTTGAATCATAAACACAGTCAGGAACTATAACAACAACAAAGTGCCATAGAGATTATTTAGTGATTATGTGTTGAAAACAAATGTCTTCAGGGGCCAAGCAGACTGGGTATAAAAGGATTGGAAAGTAGGGGAATGGAGAATAAATCCTACCTAAAAGCATCCAGAATAGGGAAAGGTTGCTGAAAACTGTAAAACCAGAGGTACCTCTAAAGAGCTTGGTACTTCAGTCCTTGAAGTGCTGATCTTATAGGCTTGCAGAACCCAGGAACATACTAATACAAGTTTATCTTTGAGATCAGGGTTGTCTCATATCACTGTCATGTAATAGCCTTCAGAGAAAACTTTTAAAATAATCTCTATGCTAGCTCAAGAACCTACAGTGGTTTCTTATTGCTCACTGTTTTAAATGGAATTTCTTCATAGAATTTTGGAGTTATCTGTAACTTCCCTTCCTCCCTCCCCCCCCACTCACCTACTGCCTGACCTTCCTATAGACTAAGTTCTCAGCTTCATGGTGGTCAAAGAAAGAAAGAAGCATACCACTTCTCAGGAAAAACACAGCTTTCTTAGAGGTAAATATTTATTGACAGAAATGCAGGTTGTGATCTCAGATTTCAAAAATATGCTAAGAAACACTATGGTTAGTTTTCTAGACTTCGTTAAATTTTTTTTTTCAAGTTTATTTATGTATTTTGAAAGGTAGGGGAGGGGAAGAGGTGAAAGGAGAGAGAGAGAGAGAGAGAGAGAATCCCAAGCAGACTCTGCACTGTCAGTGAAGAGCCCACTGCAGGGCTCAAACTCACCAGCTATGAGATCATGACCTGAGCTGAAGTTTGATGCTTAACTGACTGAACCACCCAGGCACCTCAAGGCTTTGTTTACTTTTAACCCACTCCCTAGTGTTTCTTAATGGGGGCTCATCTGGCATTTTTATGGAGCTGCCTCATACCTTGTAGATGCTCTTTGTATCTGTTCCCTGAGCATTAAATTGCAATAGCAAACTACATACCCTCCTATTTGTGACAACTATGTTCTCACTCATTTCCAAACAACTTCTTTGAGAATGGTCCCTCCCAATGTTGGGAACCATTGGACCATATCAGCCTATGCTTTACCCAAACTATGCACATGTATTGTCACTTTATTTTTAAAACTTAGCAAACTTTTCAGGCCCTTTGTTGAAGAGCTCTTCCATTTCTTTGACATGACTTTGTCTCTAGTTGGTAAGCCCTCATTCATGTATCAAAATTCAATTCTTCAAGAACTGGATTCAAGTCTTCTAGACTCCTTCTTTTAGAGTCTTTGATTTTCCCAGGAAACATTTGACATTCCTTTCTATGAGGACACACACAGCAAAGTGCTGGGATATTGCAGGTGCCAGGTGAATGAGTGAAAGCTTGTGGAAGTAAGAAGGTATGCTAATCTAGTTTTTTGTTTTAAGTTTATTTTGGGAGAGAGAGAGCCCATGCAAGTGGGGGAGAGGCAGAGAGAGAGGGAGTAAGAGAGAATCTCAAGCAGGCTCTGCAGTGTTAACACAGAGCCTCACATGGGGTCAAACTCATGAACCTTCTGTGAGATCATGACCCAAGACAAAACTGATAGATGCTTAACCAACTGAGCCACATAGTGCCCCTCTAGTTTTTTATTTTTTTTATTTTTTTTTATTTATTTTGAGAGAAAGAGCATTTGAATGAGCATGCGTGAGCGGGGGCGGGGCAGACAGAGAGAGGTAGAGAGAGAATCCCAAGCAAGCTCCACACTGTCTAGTAGCCCATGCAGGGCTCTATCTCACTAAGTGTGAGATCACGATCTGAGCCGAAATCAAGAGTTGGTCATTTAATTGACTGAGCCACCCAGCTACCCCATCTAGTTTTTAATGAAGACTTTGTGAAGAAAAAGGGAATGTTTCTTTCATTAAAAAATGTTGAACACTAATTCTTTTCTTTTTAAGAGAGAGAGAATCCCAAATAGACTCAATGCTCACTGTGGAGCCCCACATGGAGCTCCATCCCGTGACACTGGGATCATGACCTGAATGGAAAGAAATCAAGAGTCAGATGCTCAACCAATTGAGCCACACAGGTGCCCCACCAATTATTTTTTTAATGGCACTTGGTAGTATATTTTAAAAATATATGGCTTTATCATCTATTTTCAGAATAGCAGAGTCTGTAGTTTCTGATACAGACTTTTTCTGTATCTTCTTATTTGTGGAATAACTTTGGTCAAACTCATATACCATTAGTTCCTGGTTCTGGCCTAATTAGCATACATGCAGACCAGTTAGTCTCTACAAGTCCCACTCAGTATTCAAAAGCACAAAGAGCTCAAATCATCACCAGTGGTGGATCAATTTCTCTTGTGTGCTTACAGAAAAGTCTTGTTTTATATAAAAATATGATAATCTTCTTATAAAAATGACACTGGTATCAGAAAGATTAGATGTCATATAAATCTGTTGTTTGAATGGGAAAAGACCAATTGGTGAATAACCTTGAGAGTAGAAGAAGGGTACAATAGGTAGAGATATATAAAATAAATTCATTTAAATTTTTAATTTTCTTCATTGCAACTTTTATTTATTTACAGTGTGCCTGATTGTTATAGGTGCTAAGATGCAAACTCGTAAGTCAGAAATTTTCAGATGTTTAGACATTGCTCTATCGACTTTTGGTGTTCCTTGCTGTGGAAGAGATGGCTGAGGCTACTTTAACTTTTGTTCCTGTGTAGATAAACTCTTTTTTCCGCATCTTTGTTTTTTTCATTTATTTATTTATGTATTTATGTATTTATTTATTTAGTTAGTTAATTAATTTTAATGTTTATTTATTTTTGAGAGACAGAGACAGAATGCGAGTGGGTTAGGGGCAGAGAGAGAGGAAGACACAGAATCCAAAGCAGGCTCCAGGCTCTGAGCTGTCAGCACAGAACCCGACGCGGGGTTCGAACCCACAAGTTGTGAGATCATAACCTGAGCCCAAGTCGGACGCTCAACCGACTGAGGCCCCCAGGTGCCCCTCCTTTTTATTTTTTTAAAATAAGATATTCCACTCTGCTACCTCTAGGCATAGATATTTCCCCCCAACAGTTTTCTCAGAAACACACTGAATCCTCTCAATTTATAAAAGTAAATATGTTTGATTTTTTTTTTTCTAGCTCAGGAGTAATTTTTCAGTGTATGTTTGCCTATGATTTCAGTTCAGAAATGCCAGTTATTTGTAGGTTGGATTTGTGGTCTTTGTCCTCTAATCTATCAATATGCTTTGTTTATATCTTGGTCCTTTTCCTTCTGTGTTAGGAGATCAACTCACATGTATATGTTAAAATACTAATTAGATTTTTTCCAGCTTCTGTACTTCTCTGTATTGCCTCTCATATAGAATTTAAATCTCTACTATTATTACATATTTGAACTCCCAGTTTTTTTCTTATCCACTTTCTTTTACACTCTCAGCTATTGTTCCCCTCCCTCATCTCTTGCTTTTGGAGGCTGTATTTTTCTTTTCCCTTTTTCTTTTTCAATTGGGAATGTAAAGTAGATAATTTCCAAGTTTTTCTCCTGATTCCCAGTGTAAGCCCAACACAGAAGCAAGCTTTCTCTCTTCCTCTTTTTTTTTTTTAACAATCATCTTGATTATTTAAAATGTTTTTATTTTATTTTTGAGACACAGAGAGACAGAGCATGAGTGGGGCAGGGGCGGAGACAGAGAGACACAGACTGAAGCAGGCTCCAGGCTCTGAGCTGTCAGCACAGAGCCTGATGTGGGGCTCGAACCCACGAATTGTGAGATCATGACCTGAGCTGAAGTCAGATGCTTAACTGACTGAACCACTCAGGTGCCCTTCTCTCTTTCTCTTTATGTCAGTGTTCTTTTTTCTTACGGTGCAAGAGTGTCACCTTGGTCCCATACTGTTATTGATTTTTTTTATTTTCTTACCTTGACAGAAGAGGGACTAGTGTAGGGACTGTCTGACTCTGGTCAGAGTGAGCAAGCTCTCTGCACCACTCTCCCTACATCTAGGTAAGGCAGCACTCTTCCTCTACGTGTGAGGTAGGAGAGTGTTCAAAGATACAGTCAAATTAATGAATGACAGATCTTTGTGTACTCAGAAGAGGCCTTCCTTTCCTACTCTTTCATTTTTCTGTCCTGTGTGTATAACAAGGGGAGTGATTTTGTGTGATTTGAAATGGTTTACTGTTTTTTGAGTTTTTGCAGAGGAAGTGATAGTGGTAAGGTTGTACTCTTCTGAGTGCTCCTCCTGTCCCCACAGCTACCTAGGGCTGACTTTACACCGTAGCATGCAGTGCTCCACTTGGCTTTACCTTCCAGCTCTGGTCATGAGCATTATAATGTTGAGAGAAAACTGCCTTGAGAGAGAATCACTAATGGGCTTGGAAACCAGTAGTGGAAGAGGTACCTCACGCTCTCTCTCTCTTTTTTTTTTTTTTTTTTTTAGGAAATACAGAATGAGGTAGAGTGAGATGCTTTTTTATATTTTTCCTAACTGGACTTCCCGCTGCTAGAGACCACAGCCAGCATCAGATACCGATTAACATCCTTCAGTTACATTCCAGGTATAATGTTGTATCCTGTTTGAACTTTATTTGGGATACATATTTTAGTGGGATGGCAGGAAGGGAGTGTTGGGCTCACTGGTCAGTGGCTGTCAAGACTGAACCAAACTTTCTCCCTTTTGCTGCTTCCCCATGCTATTTATTGGATTACCAGGGCTATCCCTGCTGTGCTCCAGCCAGGCTGTCAAATGCCTTGAAATCCAGGTCATTCGCTAGCCATATCAAAGCAATCCGTCTTTTGTCTCAATTTCCTAACATACTTCTTCCTGGAAACTATCTCTGGTGCTAACTACAAATGTGTGTTTGGGGGCCTTCAGAATCAGGTAATCTCCCTGATCTGGGCCTTAGATTCCACATTTAAATTTGTACCCTGACTGCTTCTTTGCTCTCTGAAATTTGAGGACCACTGCCCAAGAGCCTTGCTAGGTAAGTGATTAGCTAAATGAATTCAAACCAAATTCTTATAATGGTATTGGGTTCAGTTTAACACCCCTATCTAGTAATTACATGTATTTTTTGTTTGGTTTGTTTTGTTTTTGGAAAGAGTCTAAATCTAAATCTAAATTTATAATAATGTGGTATTGCTGCAGGGAGGGACAAATACAGAGGAAGTTTCCTAGTATTAGTTAAAAATTATCTTTAATGTTTAAAGGTATTCATGGTATATTCTGTTATAATCACATTTTTTATAAATGATCTTGAGTTCTGGGGAAACTTAGTTATATTTCTTTAAGTGTTTTAGTCTCACTTTGATTCTAATGTACATTGATTTATAGGTTCATCAAAAGAAATGTCTTTGACATAAACTAAAACTAAAATAAAATAAATTAAAACCAATCAGTTCCCCGCACATTAGATTAAAAAGCACATGAAAAAAGTGGAGAATGGTAGTGAAAAAAATTGTTTCTAACTAAAAAGGATCATTTGAGCAATGATTATATGCAGTATTAGAATTCACAGGGGCTGTTTTTCTGAAAAGATATTTAATAGCAGCAGAATAAGCTTCTTCACACTGTCTAGTCTTAGGGCTAACCTCTAGTTTAGAAAGACTGCTTTCACTTGATGGGGAGAAAAATTATTCTACCTTCCCAATCTTTAGCCTCTGCTGAAGCAGTTAAAAAAAAAGGTTTTGATTATTTGAGCTTAAAAAAAAAAAATCAAATAGCTTTCCAGCAGGAGTAAGACTCCAGCAAAATAGATGTATTAACAACCTACATTTTATGGCACGAAAGAGCTCTGACTCCCTTCTAACTTTTATTTATAATAAGAAATGAGAGGTTCATTGTTTAGGATGAGATGAGAATTGGAATTAGTCTTTTTACTGAGAGAGAGTTCACTTGTGTTCTGTTGTCACCTCTAGTCTGAATTTATTTATTTATTTATCTTTTTAATTTTTTTAAAACATTTATTCTTGAGAGACAGAGAGAGACAGAGTGCGAGTGGGGGAGGGACAGAGAGAGAGGGAGACACAGAATCTGAAGCAGGCTCCAGGCTCTGAGCTGTCAGCACAGAGCCTGGTGCATGGCCTGAACCCACAAACTGTGAGATCATGACCTGAGCCGAACCCGGATGCTTAATCGTCTGAGCCACCCAAGCGCCCCAAGTCTGAATTTATTTTTAAGCTTACGCCTGGAAACCGAGGAAGTTCACATGTCTAAGGTTTTATATTTGCAAAATAAATTCTTGCCATTTTTGCTTATTAAGCTGCAGTTGTGGTTATTTCCATTTTTGGCCATAATTTTAGGCATCTCATAGTAGGAAGTTCTAATATTCTCATTTCTGCCTCTACTAGTCTATAAACTTGGTAGAGACCAATGTATTACAGCTTGAAAAGTGCATATAAAAATGTTGATTGTATTATGTTTTCATTTTTAGAAAGTTGAAATATTCTTACTTGAGCAAAGAGACAATAATTATTCAGTGATATTTCATTATGATATAATGATTCAAATTGAGATGGATATCATTTCAATATAATATAGTTCTTAATTTTGTAATCAAGCCATAAGTGTATGTATTATTGTATGTAACATCCTTCAGCAAAGCCCAGTCCCAATTTTAAAAGTATTCAACCAAATATTAATTGGTGCTTTGATGTGCTGTCATCTTGCTACTGGCACAGAGCTGTTAATTAGATAAACTATGGCTATTGAGTGAAATTTTATGTTTCAACTAACATTTTGAATAGTTAGGTAAACCTCAAGTAACCGGGGGGGCTTAGAGAATGGAGTGTTTTTACTTTAGTTCAATTTTGTTGTTAAATAAGGGTTCGTTTGGAATTTATAAAATATGCCAAAATATATTAGTATTTTTTTAAATGAATTACATTCAATTTTTGTTTGATTTAGTATCTCAATATATGTCAGGGTCATTATATAGTTAAAAAAAAAACCCTAATTTTCTGACTGCTCCTTTTTGGTCTCCCTATTGTAGTTCTGTATCCTCTGTCTGAGTGATCATATGTGTTCTCTTATTTACGTAATGTTGATTTACAATCAATATTTCTGGCCCAGATCTCTCTTTCCTTCTGAATTCCAGATCCATCTCCAAATGCCTGCTAGATTCCCTTCACGTGGTTATTCCACAGGCTTTTTAAACTCAAGCTCAGTGTGGTTAAATTAAGCCCATCTCAGTCCCCAAACCTGCTCTTGCTCAGTGCACCACTACCTAGGGTGAAGAGCTGGGAATCTCTCTTAAATCTTTTCTCTCATCTGTGCCTCACATATCAAGATCACCAGTTGTAATGAGTATACCAGCAAAATGTCTTTTGAATCCCTCCCTCTTCTACCCTACCTCCAGTGTTTGGCTCTGTTTAGCATCATTTTGTCTTTCCTGGATTATTGCTAGAGACTATCAACTGGTCTTCATTTAGTCAGGCAAAGCCTGTAGTCCCTCCTGGAAGCCAGAATGCAAATATGATCAGATTCCCCCCACTTTCAACACCCTTTTGAGCCCTCAGGGTACCAGGCTCTTCTGTCTTCATCAGCAGTAGTTTTCTGAGTACCTCTCTTCTACCTCTGTATTTCAGTTAAGCAAGAGTTCTTCGATTACCAGACCTTCCCTTACGTTCAGATTTTTGTGCATCCTGTTCCTTTGCCTCCCTCCTTTGCTAAGTTGGCTTCCGTTCTTCCTTTTAGTGTCTTCTTTCTTAGGTATCACTTTCTCAACTTGTGTATGCACTGAAGCTCCTTAACCCGGATTTGGTATGTAACCCGGAGATCTCTCATCCATACCTGAAACATTTGATGACTGCCTCAGTAGAAGTACTGAGTACTGGTACTTTATTGTCTCTTATGTACTTCCATTCCTGTACTTGCTGCTTTCTTTTCCCAAACCTATTCTCCCACTGTTTTCTTACCCTCTCAGATTTTCCATTGTGATTTCAGGAGCACACATCTGCAATAAACAAACATATAAATCCTAAACCCATTATTGTCTTTACTACATTCTGTGAAGTAAATTAAGTATTCCCAGAAAAAGAATTTTATGGTTAAAAGCATCAGGAAACCCCAAGTTAGTAGTTTCCCCACCACAGTGTGTATTGTGAATTTTTAGGGTGGGGGTGCCGAGTGGATGTAGTGTGGATCAGTTTTCACACTTACATATCACATGACGTTAACATCTTCACAGGTCATTGCTTCCACTAACTAGTTTTAAAGGAAACTTGGCTTTGAAACAAAGAACAACAAACAAAAACTGAAGTTCTTTGAGTGGAAGCTGCTGCTTCCTCCACCCTATAAATTTCAGGGTATGGAGACTGCTGGTAGCCTCCACTACCTACCCCAGAGCCAATTTTAGGTCACTGCTTCTCTAGCCTCTTGTCAATATCCTTGCTCCTTTGAGGTTCCTTGGAAGCTCTTTTTGAGGACTTTCGTATCCTATGAAATTCAGCTCCACCAGACATAGCAAGCTAGGTTTTTTGTTTGTTTGTTTTTGTTTTTTTCCTTACATACTGTCCCTACTGGCTACTTTTACCACCATCTTGAGGAGGAATCCAAGGCTGTGTTCTAACTCATCAGGATCACATGTATGTTTATTAGTGCTTATTCTTGATGAACTCAGGATTATACACCATGTACCACTTATCATCTCTGTGCTCTTCCATTTCCTACCATTTGTCCCTTGTCATTTACAAATTTTTCATTTGATCTTCCACCTTATTTAAAGAGCTCTCCACCCCCACCAGCTCTCCAAATAATTCTTTTTTTTTCTTTTTTTTATGAAATTTATTGACAAATCCGTTTCCATACAACACCCTCTCCAAATAATTCTAAGTAACTTCAGTATCCATGTGGAAAACAGCAAACATAAGCCTCATAGTTTTCTTTTTTTTTAATGTTTATTTATTTATTTTGAGAGAGTGAGAGAAAGAGAGAGAGAGAGAGCATGCAGGGGAGGGACAGAGAGAGAAGGAGAGAGAGAATCCCAAGCAGGCTCTGTGCTGTCAGCATAGAGCCCGACCTCACAGAGTCATGACCTGAGCCAAAATCAAGAGTCGGATGCATAACCAACTGAGCCACCCAGGCACTTCAAGTCTCATAATTATCTAAACTTACTGAGATCCAGTGACCTTCTTCTCTAAGTTACTTTATATACTTGGTAAGCTCTCCTGAAGTTCTGAAGTCTCATAGTCTTCCTAGGCTTCCTTTTCCTTCCTTTCACTATGGTTGCTGTTAGCCCTTTTTGTATTTAATACTCTTTGATACTACCATATTTTCATAGCCCCTTCAGTCTTCTTTTGGTATGTTTCCTACCTAAACTCTGAACTATTCTCACTAGCATATTCTATTCCTTCTTCTATATGTATCCATACACTGAATCCACCCAGCAAAACCTTAGCTTTGCATGTGTGCCCAATGCAGCTTCCTGCTGGTTCCCATATGTGGTGAACTGATTATTGCTGAAGGTAATCACAACCACCTTGTAGTCCAAACTCTTGCATGGCACACAAACCTCCCTTCAAGAAGTTTAGAACTCTTCCATCTTGTATCTTTGAGGCTTTCACTCTGTCTTTCAGCTCCAGTAGAGGGCAGCCAAGTTTAATTTGCATATGACTAGACTATCTCTATCTCCCTATACCTTCTATACTTCCTGCATCATGTTTCTGAGATCAGTCTTAGTGTTCTCTACACCCTAACTTGCCTTTGTTCATACCATTTTTCCTGCTTAGACTACTGTTCTAACCCTTGTGCTTCACCCACTGACAATCTGCTCTACAAAAACTCTTATATACCTTAAAGATTCATCTTCACGCCCACCCACACACCCTCCCACACTATCCCCTCTTTATAAGGGACTCCATCGTTTGTGTGTACTTTAAATAGAAGTCCTGTTTTCCAGTGCTGTCAGAATTAAGAGTTGAGCAATTAATTGAAGACGTTGATTAAAGCTAGAGTTAAAATACTTAAGAAAAATACTTAGAGCAGAAATACATTCATTTGCCAGTTGTCTCATGTATGACTAAGGGATTTTCTTTGAGTATGGGTAATTGGTTGGAATTCATTCTTCCTTCACGAATTTGGAACCCAGAATGCATCCTCTATATTTCCATTTTTTTTTTCTTTTCAGCACAAGCAGGGGAGAGGGAGAGAGAGAGAGAGAGAGAGAGAGGGAGAATTTTAAGCAGGCTCCAAGCTCAGTGCAGAGCCCAGTGCAGGGCTCAATCCTGCAACCCTGGGATCATGACCTGAGCTGAAATCAAGAGTTGGATGCTCAACCGACTGAGCCACCCAGGAGCCCCTCCAATTTTGGTTTAAACGAAAGAATTCAAGCCATTCATGTAGCAATCTGAGCATGGAATCCTAGATTTGTATGGTTTTCCTCCCACCATTTTTTTTTGGTTTTTCCCCCACCGATTTTTTCGGTTACATTGTCCATACCTACTTCAATGATAGTTTCTTTTTCTTATGGAGACTTACTGTTATAAAGTCTTTCTGAGGCATTAAATCATAGAAATAAGAGTTATTATTTTTTTTACTTATATTTTATTGGTTTGGTTTGTGGAGTATTTAATTAAAGTAGTATTTATAATATACACATGTGGTTTGTTAACATAAACTCAACTGATGGGAAGGGAGGTGCTTCATGATCAGAATGTTGTAGACACCAGTCAGTGTTTTACTATTTTGATCAACCTGGCAAGTTGGTTGAATGGAAGTTGGTTAAGGGAGTTTCTACTGTAATGATTTTTATTGCTTATCTCCCTTTATTACAGTGTGAGCTCATACAAGGCAGGGGCTGTATATATACATATTTTTCATTTTGTATATCTAACCTTCACCACACACAGTACCTACTATAGATATTAAGGATATATTTGTTGTATGAGTGAAAAAATGCTTGTATAGGTCATACTAAATTTGAATAATCAGAAAGAATACTGCACTGAGAATCAGCTAGTATAGACAGATCATTGGCCCTGGAGCCGTCCTGGGGTTTGAATCCTTTCTCATTTGCATTTCTTGAGCAGGTTACTTTCTCCTTTTCATTTGGGGAATGAGGATAACAATAGCCTTTGGGTTGTGTGAGGGTTAAATGGGAATTTAAAGTATTTAGCATTGTGCTTGACAAAGTAAGTAGTCAACAAGTGCTAATTTTCTTGATGGTGCTTTTCACCAAAGAGGAGACCATGGGAATTCACTTGGTCTAATTTTTCTCATTAAGGGACTTGAATTACATAATGAATGTATCAGTTTATTTCTAGCTTCAAAATTCTCTTTTTATAAATACTTTATGTTTTGGACATACTTATGTAACAAATATGTGGCTATTCCTTGATTTGTCACATTTGTAGATTCTATAAAGTAGGTAATTACTAAGGTGATCCTAACTTTACACCTTGAAGAACTAATACTTTCAGGCTTTAGAACATCATTTGTTAGAGAGGTGAACTCTAATAAGTGTGAAGAACAGCTCAGCTCTACTAAGCACTGCCATGGTATCTACGTAAGGGCTAAGTAATGTAGGAAGTAGAGAAGGAAGCTCTGAAGAGATTGTTTGGAAACATTAGCTTAGAAGAAGTGAGATAAAATTAAGCTCTGGAAACTAAATTTATGGACAGATTAACTTTTTGAACCCTAGATACACATTTGTTATAAATTTAGGTTAAATAAATTTTTTTTAATGTTTATTTTTGAAATAGAGCACAAGTGGGGGAGTGGCAGAGAGAGAGGGAGACACAGAATCCAAAGCAGACTCCAGGCTCTGAGGTGTCAACACAAAGCCTGATACCCGGCTGGAACTCATGAACCTGAGAGATCATGACCTGAGCTGAAGTTGGATGCTTTTGGATGCATAACCAACTGAGCCACCCAGGCACCCCATAAATCTAGGTTTTCAGTTTTCATGTTGATCACATTTTCTTCCTGATTAAAAAATGGTGATAGACTGAGAAAGATGGAAATGTGACACTTTTTTGGAATGGCTCTGAGAATATTTTCCGTTCAGTGTCCCAAATTTTGGTTTGAAGAAATAAGTGATTTAGCAGAATTACTTTTAGCATTCATTCCACAGCTGATGCTTATACTTAGTTTTTATATTGCAGTTATCATTTAGTATGGAAGAAGATGAGTTCTTTGGAGAAAAAACATTCCAGCATTGTTGTGCAGAGTTCATTAGACATTCACAGCAGATAGGTGATGGCTGGGAATGGAGAACTTTGAAGGTAAGAACAGAAATTTTTATATTCTATATAAATGAAGGTTTGGTTTTTTTTTGACCATGTAAACCTCAGTAATTGAAACTAATATGTGAAAGCTAGTTTGATTTAGTAAAAGGCTTGAATTGAAGATGTTTTAAAACAGATGTCCATTTCATTGCTTCAACTATATATACTCATTATAATTAAGCTAATGAAGTATTATCTAGAAAAGTCCTTAGGTGACCTGCTTTAATTTAATAGATAAGAATGCTTAGCATATTAACTATCTGAATGTAAACAGATGCTTCTGTGGTGCTTCAAACCATTTATTTACACTATTAATTTTCTTAGGAAAGTACTTTTGTCCAGAGAGTGGAAAGATAATCCTGAAACCAAATCATAGTCAAACAATCAGAAATTCTGAAATACTGAGAACTGAATTAATTGGGAATTTCTTAATATCGTAAACACATTCCAAAACATTCTTTCTTTTGATTCTATTTGGTAATAACAGTGTGAAAGGTCTATGTACTTATCTATTTCCACACAGACATTTAGTTAAGATTCTCTGCCACAAGCTTTTAAAGAGTTCATTGAGATAATTTTCAGAGAGGATGTTTCCTTTGCTTGATGTGTTAATCTCATTCCTAAAAAAGGGGTGATTCCTGTTTTTTTGCTTATTGGCTGTTTTCTGTATGAATTCTGAGAAATGTGAATAGTTTTGAACTGATTCCTATGATTCAGAACTAGGCCAGGGAAATCCAGGTCTTGATTCAGTCTAGAGTGCCACTGGAGAGAGAAGCCATGATTTCCTTTGGGTCATATGCCAAAGGGGGTTGGGGTGGGGAGTGTCAGGGGAGACTCCAGCCCTGTTGGACAGTTCTTAAGCCTCTGTGGCATCTCCTGCTCCAGGATAACATGACCTTATTATTAGCACCTATTATTAATTTTTTTCCTGAGTATTTTATAATTTTGTTTGCTATTCTTTTTTAGTTTATTAATCTTATTTCTTCTGTGATTATTGACATATAAAGAGTTGCTGCTTTTGTATGTCAACTTTGTAACCATACCATCACCTGAGTTCTCCTTTTAGTCTCAGTGATTTCTCTTGTGACTTCTAAGGTAGAGTGAGGTCATCTGCAAATGAGGAATTTTTGTTGCCTTCTTTGTAATATTTCTCTTATTTTATGAATTGAGTTGAAAAATAAGTAATAATAATAACATATATCCTTCATTAACTTTAATATCATTGTTTCTGATATATAATGATTTTAGAAAGTGCTGGTTGTTTATTCATTGAATGAGTATAGCTTTCTGACCTCTTTTGACCTGTAATAATTTGATGGTTATTTCTTTGAAAGTTTTCCTTTTTACCAGATTTTTTTAAAAAGTTTATTTATTTATTTTGAGAGAGAGAGGATGAACGGGAGAGGGGCAGAAAGAGAGAGGGAGAGAGAGCATCCCAAGCAGGCTCCACACTGTCAGCTCAGAGCCTAACGTGGGGCCTGAAGTCACCAACAGCAAGATCATGATCAGAGCCCAAATCAAGAGGTCAATGCTTAACCCACTGAGGCACCCAGGTGTCCCTCACCAGATTTTTTTTTTTTTTTTTTTTTTATTTATTTTTTTTTTTAATTTTTTTTTTAACGTTTATTTATTTTTGGGACAGAGAGAGACAGAGCATGAACGGGGGAGGGGCAGAGAGAGAGGGAGACACAGAATCGGAAACAGGCTCCAGGCTCTGAGCCATCAGCCCAGAGCCCGACGCGGGGCTCGAACTCACGGACCGCGAGATCGTGACCTGGCTGAAGTCGGACGCCCAACCGACTGCGCCACCCAGGCGCCCCACCAGATTTTTTTAAAAAGAAAGTTTCTTTTGTCTTAAGCTGGAGGTAGAATAATAGATACTCCAGTTACCATTTCAGTGACCTGAATGGATTAGGGAGGGAGCTGGGACTGTGTTTGTGTGTGTGTGTGTGTGTGTGTGTGTGTGTGTGTTTGCATGCATGCACATGTTGGGGGGTGCTGGGGTAGGTCTCTAGGAGGGAGATTCGTAAAATAATCCTTAAATACCTGTTTGAAATTTCCTCATTGAATTTATTGAAACTAGTGCATCAAAAACTAGTTTCCAGGATGTGTTTTTATTCTTGTCTCGCCTCTGCTTCAGGGATAGATAGGGATGGCTGTGTTTGGCTCCTTGTTTGTTGCCACTGCCTGCTGAGTTAGGAAAGTTTCCTACCCTTGGAATGAGAATTGCACCTCTAATTAAGGGCAGTTTTCTTTAATGTGGGGGTGAGCCCATAGATAGTACCAAAAGAAAACAAAACACTGTTTAGAGAAAATCTTTATAGCCTTAGGGCAAGAACTACAAACTCAAAAGCCTTGAAATCTGGGCATGGTAACATAAAAGGGTCAAGCTGCTAGGTACAAGACAATATGGACACTGAATCCTATGGCCTGTAGCTGATCAGAGTGCTTGACTTATTGCCAGGTTGGGAACATGGACCCAGGGGTTACCAGATCTTCCAGGAAAAGTGAAAAAGATCTAGGGGGGAGAAATCTCTAAATTTTCAAATATTGGTAACTAATTAAAAAAGATTTTTCAAAGTCAGGACCAAATCCAACATGCCGGTGACGTATAGTATGTAGGATATGTGTGGCCAGTTGATGACTTCTGGGATTGGGTGTGTGTGTGGTAGGACTGTGGTTTCTTACCTCGCCCTGCCTCAGTGCATGGTGTTGATCTTAGTAAAGGGGGCTCTAGGCAAAGCACATACCTTTCTTCTGAATTTTGGGATGTTAGTATTTTTGCCACTTAATTTCTGCAGTTTTGTGTTAGTTTTATGAAGTAGATTATGAATCAGTCACTTGGTTATTTCTTTCAAACCTTACATATGTATTATATCTCATTTTTTTTGTGGGACTGTTGAGGAGAATACTTACACTGTTGTTTTAGTTTATAGGCTCCAGAAGTTTATTTTTATTTTGCTAAAACATAGTTGTCTTTAAGTATAGTTGGGAAACAACAAGCTGAACATATTTAAAGTACACAGTTTGATGTTTTGATGTGTATATAGACCTATGAGCCCTCAATACATTGAAGAGAGTAAACATATACATCACCTTGTATATCCTTGTATACCTTCGTAATGCCTCCCTCCACCCCTAAAAACCATTATTTTTTTTCCTGCAAGTTATATTTAAGAAGAATCTTGGTGGGGTGCCTGAGTGGCTCAGTTGGTTAAGTGTCCTACTTCGTTCAGTTCAGGTCATGATCTTGCGGTTCATGAGTTCGAGACCTGTGTCGGGCCCTGTGATGAAAGCTGAGAGCATGGAGCCTGCTTCATTCTGTCTCTCCTTCTCTCTGCCCCTCCCCTGCTCATGCTCTCTCTCTCTTCTTCTCAAAAAATAAATAAATATTAAAAAAAAATTTTTTTAAGAAGAATCCTGTTTATCCCTATATAGAGCGTCTCCTTTAAGGAGTACCCATATTGTCACTCATACCTTCAGGATTGTTTATAAATAGATTTGGCACCATCCATTTTATTTCTTAAATTTAAAAGAATCATGGCAATATTTAGAGAATTGGTTAAATTCAACTTTACAGATAAGGCAAAACATTACTTCCCCTGCAAAGTTAATGAGAAGAACAGTGTGAATTAATGAAACATATGAATAATCTAAAAATTTAAAAATAAAACAGTTTCTTAAAGTCATCAAAATAGTTTCAATTTTTATATTTTAAAGGTATGTGGAATATGGAGAATAGGTCTAAGTCATTATTTTTCAGTGGAATGCATGCTCTTGGCATCTGGACAGGACTGTTCTTGTTTCCGTACCCCCAACATTTACAAACCTGTCAGGGAGGTGGTACACTCTTGTTGAGAGCCATTGTTTAACAGAATGGTTTGTCAGATATCAAAGATACAATTTAAGAGCATTAACTTTAGACTTAAACATGGCTATAAATCCTTCCTTTACCCTTTACTAGCTGGATTTTGGCCAAGTTAGTTAACGTCTCCAAACTTCTTTTCTTTAAAAAAAATTTTTTTTAAATGTTTATTCATTTTTGAGAGATAAAGAGTGTGAGTGGGGGAGGAACAGAGAGAGAGGGAGACACAGAATCTGAGGCAGGCTCCAGGCTCTGAGCTGTCAGCACAGAGCCCGATGCAGGGCTCAAACCCACAAACTGTGAGATCATGACCTGAGCCGAAGTCAGACGCTTAACCAACTGAGCCACCTACGTACCCTTTATTTTCTTTTTTTGTAAGATAGGAATAAAAATAATACCCACCATACAACATCGTAGTTGTGTAGATTAAGTGAGATTTACATTCAAAGAGTTTAGCACTGTTTCTGGCACATGAAAAGCCAAATTATGGTTATAATTTTTAGCTAGTTGTTTGAAATTTTCAGTGTCTTTTATTACAGAAATAATGCTATAAATGAAATTGCAGTTAACTTTTCACAAAGTTCTGTTTAAGTGTATTTAGCACCAACTGTACTGGTCTTGGTATATTATTCTGAGTCTTCTAGGATAAGGAAGAGCAAAAGATGGCAAATAACAATGAATGCAAACAACTTGAAAGACAAGTATCTTCAAAATCCAAGAGTTCATAAAAGAGAAAGAGAGACAGAGAGAGAAAATGATAGGATGAACAGACACAGGAGAGAATAGAGTAGAAGAGTCTCCATTGAACATTATTGGGAGAATCTAGGACATCAAGATTTTTGTTAGAAAATTATTAGTCAAAAGGAAAGAGATAAACATTTATCTTACTTTTTGTGTATGATCTATATTTCATGGTAACTAAATAGACTAATGTGATAAGGGAACTTTTATTTTTTCAAAATTCCATCTAATAAACATAGAAATGATGGTAGAATTAGAAAATCATTACTTTTCAATGTCTGATGAAATGAATTAAGTGATAGTAATCACTGGATGAAACTATTAGGTGAGAAGTTGATGGGGAATTTCGAAAGGAGGGATTGAGCTATCATCACGTGAACCTAGTGATTAGTTATGACATTACTAAAAATAGTGCATCCAGATATGATATACTTGCTGAAGTTTGTTTTTTTTTTTAATGTTTATTTATTTTTGAGAGAGAGAGAGAGAAAGCAGGGGAGGGACAAAGAGAGGGGGAGACCAGAATTGGAAGCACGCTTCAGGCTCTCAGCTGTCAGCACAGAGCGTGACACAGGGCTTGAACTCACGAGGCTTCGAGCTGTGAGATCATGACCTGAGCTGAAGTTGGCTGCCCAACCAACTGAGCCACCGAGGCGCCCCATACTTGCTGAAGTTTTATAACTTGAATCATAGAGCACAGTCCATGAAATATTCTTGCTCAAAATGTTGAGCCTGAATAGAAATCAATTAAAGAAGTCAGTTGATAGAGAACCAAGTTAATTGATATCACAGGAAACAAATAGGGAAACACAGAAATCTAAAGGACAGCTGATCCAATTTTCTTAAAAATTTAATGGTTGGATAAAGAAGTGAAGAGAGGATTGCATCTCTATCTAGCAAGTTTGTTATTGAAATATCCTTTCTGGGCAGTGACCAGTAAGTGGTCTCCATGTGCAAGACTAGTATGTAGCTTAGGTCATATGTGAGTCACTATGGGACAGTGATGACCACCAGCCTGGTTCAGGGTCACAGGTCCACTGACCATGCACTTGGATGTTTTGACAGTGTCAACTTGCTATGAAAGTCTCTAAGTCTTTACTTTTCTTTTCTGAATTTATCGTTTTGACCTATGGCAAAGAGTGTGAGGATTTTGATAATAGTTTTTGAGCTAACAATAATCAGTACGTGAACAGACACCAGTTCAGACCACACTTGGAGCAGCACTACTCTAGAATTCAAAAATTCAAGACACATAACCTAATGTAATTTGTGATCCTGACTCAAACAAATCAACTGTAAAAGGGCCTTTTTAAAGATAGGGATATTTGATTATGGAATAAAGTATAAAATGATACCAGTTTAGCTTAGCAAAATAAAAAACAAACCAGGGATAGATGAAACAAATGAGGCAAAATCTTAATATGTATTGAGTATGGGTAATGTATATATAGCTTTGAATTTGGTACTATTTTGTCTACTTTTATGTAGGTTCCATATATGCTTCCTTTTCTTCTATCTTGTCATAATTTACTCTTTACCCTAAACTTTGTTAGTAATTACTGGTGTTCTTAGCCTTATCTTAGATTTAGACCCCCTTTGGGGATTTGCTTAGAAGCAACTTACCTTCTAAATTTTTTGTTTTTCTGTTTTTACCTGCTAGAGAGGAATACATTAGTTTAGGACCTCAGTTCTGTGATTTGACCTTTCACAGGTTATTGATAAAATAATTTCCTGTGGGTTTCCAACTTTCTTCTCTCACTTTTGTATAACAAAAATAGCAAGAGAGATATTCAGATACTGCAGACAAAATACCATTCTACCTAATCTTGAGATTGGGTTTTATACAGTTAATACTATTTTATATGTTATTGTTGAAGAAGAACTAAAGGGCCTCCCCACCAACATTAATTCCCATCTCTCGTTAAACCTGCTTGATTATATTTTGAAATTTACATAGCAACACACTAGAAATATTTTAATTACTTTCTTTATAGCTCAGGAATAGTTGACTGAAAAGGCTTATTTCCTAATTTAGATAGAGTAAAATTTTGCAATTTCATTTTCTTCTTAGAAATTTAAACTGATTTTTGGGACACCTGGTTTGCTCATTTGGTGAAGTGTCCAACTTCAGCTCAGGTCATGATCTTGCAGTTCTGTGGGTTTGAGCCCCTCATGAGGCTCTGTGCTAACAGCTCAGAGCCTGGAGCCTGCTTTGGATTCTGGGTCTCCCTCTCTCTCTGCCCCTCCCCCACTCATGCTCTGTCTGTCTCTCAAAAATAAATAAATAAACATTAAAAAATTTTTAAAAATTTTAAACTGATTTTTTTAATATATGAAATTTATTGTCAAATTGGTTTCCATACAACACCCAGTGCTCATCCCAAAAGGTGCCCTCCTCAATACCCATCACCCACCCTCCCCTCCTTCCCACCCCCCATCAACCCTCAGTTTGTTCTCAGTTTTTAACAGTCTCTTATGTTTTGGCTCTCTCCCACTCTAACCTCTTTTTTTTTTTTCCTTCCCCTCCCCCATGGGTTCCTGTTAAGTTTTTTAGGATCCACATAAGAGTGAAACGATATGGTATCTGTCTTTCTCTGTATGGCTTATTTCACTTAGCATCACACTCTCCAGTTCCATCCACGTTGCTACAAAAGGCCATTATTTCATTCTTTCTCATTGCCACGTAGTACTCCATTGTGTATATAAACCACAATTTCTTTATCCATTCATCAGTTGATGGACATTTAGGCTCTTTCCATAATTTGGCTATTGTTGAGAGTGCTGCTATAAACATTGGGGTACAAGTGCCCCTATGCATCAGTACTCCCGTATCCCTTGGATAAATTCCTAGCAGTGCTATTGCTGGGTCATAGGGTAGGTCTATTTTTAATTTTCTGAGGAACCTCCACACTGCTTTCCAGAGCAGCTGCACCAATTTGCATTCCCACCTACAGTGCAAGAGGGTTCCCGTTTCTCCACATCCTCTCCAGCATCTATAGTCTCCTGATTTGTTCATTTTGGCCACTCTGACTGGCGTGAGGTGATACCTGAGTGTGGTTTTGATTTGTATTTCCCTGATAAGTAGCGACGTTGAACATCTTTTCATGTGCCTGTTGGCCATCCAGATGTCTTTTTTAGAGAAGTGTCTATTCATGTTTTCTGCCCATTTCTTCACTGGGTTATTTGTTTTTCGGGTGTGGAGTTTGGTGAGCTCTTTATAGATTTTAGATACTAGCCCTTTGTCCGATATGTCATTTGCAAATATCTTTTGCCATTCCGTTGGTTGCCTTTTAGTTTTGTTGGTTGTTTCCTTTGCTGTGCAGAAGCTTTTTATCTTCATAAGGTCCCAGTAATTCACTTTTGCTTTAAATTCCCTTGCCTTTGGGGATGTGTCGAGTAAGAGATTGCTACGGCTGAGGTCAGAGAGGTCTTTTCCTGCTTTCTCCTCTAAGGTTTTGATGGTTTCCTGTCTCACATTCAGGTCCTTTATCCATTTTGAGTTTATTTTTGTGAATGGTGTGAGAAAGTGGTCTAGTTTCAACCTTCTGCATGTTGCTGTCCAGTTCTCCCAGCACCATTTGTTAAAGAGACTGTCTTTTTTCCATTGGATGTTCTTTCCTGCTTTGTCAAACATTAGTTGGCCATACGTTTGTGAGTCTAGTTCTGGGGTTTCTATTCTATTCCATTGGTCTATGTGTCTGTTTTTGTGCCAATACCATGCTGTCTTGATGATTACAGCTTTGTAGTAGAGGCTAAAGTCTGGGATTGTGATGCCTCCTGCTTTGGTCTTCTTCTTCAAAATTACTTTGGCTATTCGGGGCCTTTTGTGGTTCCATATGAATTTTAGGATTGCTTGTTCTAGCTTCGAGAAGAATGCTGATGCAATTTTGATTGGGATTGCATTGAATGTGTAGATTGCTTTGGGTAGTATTGACATTTTGACAATATTTATTCTTCCAATCCATGAGCAGGGAATGTCTTTCCATTTCTTTATATCTTCTTCAATTACCTTCATAAGCTTTCTATAGTTTTCAGCATACAGATCTTTTACACCTTTGGTTAGATTTATTCCTAGATATTTTATGCTTCTTGGTGCAATTGTGAATGGGATCAGTTTCTTTATTTGTCTTTCTGTTGCTTCATTGTTAGTGTATAAGAATGCAACTGATTTCTGTACATTGATTTTGTATCCTGCAACTTTGCTGAATTCATGTATCAGTTCTAGCAGACTTTTGGTGGAGTCTATCGGATTTTCCGTGTATAATATCATGTCATCTGCAAAAAGCGAAAGCTTGACTTCATCTTTGCCAATTTTGATGCCTTTGATTTCCTTTTGTTGTCTGATTGCTGATGCTAGAACTTCCAGCACTATGTTAAACAACAGCAGTGAGAGTGGGCATCCCTGTCGTGTTCCTGATCTCAGGGAAAAAGCTCTCAGTTTTTCCCCGTTGAGGATGATGTTAGCTGTGGGCTTTTCATAAATGGCTTTTATGATCTTTAAGTATGTTCCTTCTATCCCGACTTTCTCAAGGGTTTTTATTAAGAAAGGGTGCTGGATTTTGTCAAAGGCCTTTTCTGCATCGATTGACAGGATCATATGGTTCTTCTCTTTTTTTTTGTTAATGTGATGTATCACGTTGATTGATATGTGAATGTTGAACCAGCCCTGCATCCCAGGAATGAATCCCACATGATCATGGTGAATAATTCTTTAAACTGATTTTTAAAATAAAGTTTATTTACTTATTTTGAGAGAGAGAGAGAGAAAGAGAGAGAGAGAGTGAGGGGGGTGCAGAGAGAGGGGGAGAAAGAGAATCCCAAGCAGGCTCTATGCTGTCAGCCCAGAGCTGATGAGGTGCTCGATCCTTTGAGCCAAGGGATCACGATCTGAGCTGAAATAAAAAGTCGGACATTTAACAGACTGAACCACTTAGGCTCCCCTAAACTGATTTTTTAATTCTTTCTCTTTACTCATCTTTCTGGTTAATTCACATTGCTTTTCTTAAAAATCCTTTACCATTATGCTAATTATACAAAATTCATATTTTAAAAAATTGATTGTAAAATATTTCTACATTTTACTTGATTCCATACTTTAACACTATCTTGGTAGAAAATCTACCTTGCTCTTCCCATCAATCCTGTTGCCCTCCTGAATTTTACACGTTTCTTATTTGCACAGCTGTTTTTATTTTTAATGTCTTACCATAACAAAATTTCAAGGTGCAAAAGTAAAGAGAATAGTGTAATGAATTTGCATGTACCTATCACCTAGCTCCCACAATTAACAAGTCACAGCCAGGTACAGACTGTTTTAAAGCACCTCTAGGATATATAAAATGATGTAACATATCTCAATTTAATTAACCTGGCTTTCCATTTATGAAAAGCCCACAGCTAATACCATCCTCAATGGGGAAAAACTGAGAGCTTTCCCCCTGAGATCAGGAACATGACAGGGATGTCCACTCTCACCGCTGTTGTTTAACATAGTGCTGGAAGTGCTAACATCAGCAATCAGACAACAAAAGGAAATCAAAGGCATCAAAATTGGCAAAGATGAAGTCAAGCTTTCACTTTATACAGATGACATGATACTATACATGTAAAACCCGATAGACTCCACCAAAAGTCTGCTAGAACTGATACATGAATTCAGCAAAGTTGCAGGATACAAAATCAATGTACAGAAATCAGTTGCATTCTTATGCACTAATAATGAAGCAACCAAAAGACAAATAAAGAAACTGATCCCATTCACAGTTGCACCAAGAATCATAAAATACTTAGGAATAAAACTAACCAAAGATGTAAAAGATCTGTATGCTTAAAACTATAGAAAGCTTATGAAGGAAATTGAAGAAGATAAAAAGAAATGGAAAAACATTCTGTGCTCACGGACTAGAAGAATAAATATTGTTAAAATGTCAATACTACCCAAAGCAATCTACATATTCAATGCAATCCCAATCAAAATTGCACCAGCATTCTTCTCAAAGCTAGAACAAGCAGTCCTAAAATTTGTATGGAACCCCAAAAGACCCCAGATAGCTTAAGTAATATTGAAGGAGAAAACCAAAGCAGGAGGCATCACAATCCCAGACTTTAGCCTCTACTACAAAGCTGTAACCATCAAGACAGCATGGTATTGGCACAAAAACAGACACATAGACCAATGGAATAGAATAGAAACCCCAGAACTAGACCCACAAAAGTATGGCAAGCTAATCTTTGACAAAGCAGGAAAGAATATCCAATGGAAAAAAGACAGTCTCTTTAACAAATGGTGCTGGGAGAACTGGACAGCAACACGCAGAAGGATGAAACTAGACCACTTTCTTACATAATTCACAAAAATAAACTCAAAATGGATAAAGGACAGGAAACCATGAAAACCTTAGAGGAGAAAGCAGGAAAACACCTCTCTGACCTCAGCCACAGCAATTTCTTACTTGACACATTCCCAAAGGCAAGGGAATTAAAAGCAAAAATGAACTATTGGGACCTCATGAAGATAAAAAGCTTCTGCACTGCAAAGGAAACAATCAACAAAACTAAAAGGCAACCGATGGAATGGGAGAAGATACTTGCAAATGACATATTGGATAAAGGGGTAGTATCCAAAATCTATAAACAACTCACCAAACTCCACCCCTGAAAAACAAATAATCCAGTGAAGAAATGGGCAGAAGACATGAATAGACACTTTTCTAAAGAAGACATCCAGATGGCCAACAGGCACATGAAAAGATGCTCAATGTCACTCCTCATCAGGGAAATACAAATCAAAACCACACTGAGATACCACCTCATGCTGATCAGAGTGGCTAAAATGAACAAATCAGGAGACTGTAAATGCTGGTGAGGATGTAGAGAAACGGGAACCCTGTTGCACTGTTGGTGGGAATGCAAATTGGTGCAGCTGCTCTGGAAAACAGGGTGGAGGTTCCTCAAAAAATTAAAAATAGATCTACCCTATGACCTAGCAATAGCACTGCTAGGAATTTACCCAAGGGATACAGGAGTGCTGATTCATAGGGGCACTTGTACCCCAATGTTTATAGCAGCACTTTCGACAATAGCCAAATTATGGAAAGAGCCTAAATGTCCATCGACTGATGAATGGATAAAGAAGATGTGGTTTATATATACAATGGAATACTATTTGGCAATGAGGAAGAATGAAATCTGGCCATTTGTAGCAACGTGGATGGAACTGGAGAGTGTTATGGTAAGTAATATAAGTCAGGCAGAGAAAGACAGATACCATATGTTTTCACTCGTATGTGGATCCTGAGAAACTCAACAGAAGACCGGGGGCGGGGGAGGGGAAGGGGGGGAAAAGTTACAGAGAGGGAAGGAGGCAAACCATAAGAGACTGTTAAATACTGAGAACAAACTGAGGGTTGATGAGGGGTGGGGGGGAGGGGAAAGTGGGTGATGGGCATTGAGGAGGGCACCAGTTGGGATGAGCACTGGGTGTTGTTTGGAAACCAATTTGACAATAAAGTTCATAAAAAGAAAAGAAACATAAACTATGCTCACTAAATGAGAATCAAATACAACAGTAGGTTTTAAAAAAAAAAGTAAAAAATAAATGATTAACTTGGCTTTCTTTTTTCCCCATCTGTCTTCAAATTATCAGTACTTCAAGTCCACTCTAAATTTATTTATCATTATATATTAAAAATTAATGAATGAACTCAGGAACAGATTCTAGAGACATAGAATATTATTTCTATAATATTTTAAAAGTTCATTTTATTTATTTTGAGAGAGAGAGAGACAGCAAGCAAGCAGGGGAGGGGCAGAGAGAGAGGGGGAGAAAGCGAATCCCAAGCAGGCTCCACACTGTCAGCACAGAAGAGCCTGGTGTGAGGGGGTTGGGGTTCTGATCCTGACCTGAGAAAAATTAAGAGTTGGATGCTTAACCAACTCAGCCACCCAGGTGCTCCTATTTCTACAATTTTTAAATTTATTTTTAAAATTATGAAGTACATAATATATATAATATATACCATCTTAACCATTTTGAAGGCTACAGCTCAGTAAAGTACATTCATATTGTTTTGCAACTAAGTTCCAGAACTCTTCATATTGGAAAATTGGAACTTTGTACCCATTAAATACTAATTTCCTATTGCCCCCTTCCCTTAGCCTCTGGAATACTTTCTCTTCTACTTTATATCTCTGTGAATTTGGCTACTGTGAATTTGGAATCATACAGTATTTGTCTTTTAGTGACTGGCTTCTCTCACTTAGCATAATGTCTTCCAAGTTTATCCATTATTTCTACAAATTTTGATTTAGACTTTTATGAAGTGGAGAGCCAAACAGACAATTGGGAGTGAATTTCTATTAGAGGATGAAATCTTGAATTGCAGAGCCTCGTTCTGTTAAAGAGATTTCACTTCTCTTATTTCTGAGGTGCATCATTATTAAAGAGGATGGGGGCACCTGGGTCGCTCAGTCGGTTAAGAATCTGGTTTCAGCTCAGGTCATGATCTCATGGTTTGTAAATTCAAGACCTGGATTGGGCTCTGTGTTGACAGTGCAGAACCTGCTTGGGATTCTCCCTGCTCTCTCTCTCTGCTCCTACCCAACTTGTGCTCTCTCTCTCTCTCAAAATAAATAAATAAACTTAAAAAAAAAGAGATTAAAAATGCTTTCCATGTATATTTGACAAGACTAGTTCTTCACTATGTCTCAAATTTGCTGATAATATATAAGCTCAACTAGATATTTCTATCAGAAACATAATCAAATTAGAGAGCAAATAATGGAAGTAGTATCTTAGTTACTGTTACTTTGCTTACCCATTCACTTTTGTGATATTTATACATTGAGTTGCTGGAAGTAATTATTTTTATTTCAAAAGTGAAATATTAAATACCTACTTTTTTGATCTCTGTGTACAGAATATGCTTCGATCGATTCTTTGCTAAAGTTAAATGACAATTTTAATGTTTACTAAAAGACATTTTTCACTGGTTTCTTAGATATGTTGCTTTATGTCAGTAAAAAATACATTTGTTGGTTTGAAATACTTAATTTTTGCTTAACATTTCTTCTTTTTCTCCAGCTTATTTAAATATATATATATATATATATATATCTCCCTGTATTAATACTTGTTTTTTAGGGAAGTTATGAGCATATTACTTCTATTAAATTGGTGTAATGCTATATTTACTTAAGCCATCCAGTATACATTAATGAAATATTATTTATGGGCCTGAATGTCACTAGATAAAGATTAAATATATTGTATTGGTGTAGTCTCTTGATTAGACTAAAGTAGATTTTTATTTTTTTTTTAAGTTTATCTTTGACAATTAGGAGAAAAATGCACTTGGAGCAGCATGCTGTGTTTTTGTAATAAACATTGAATCATAGTCAGTTACACTAGATTTTTCATTCATAATTTATTGTGTGTTATGATATGATTTGTCACTTAAGCATATGCAAATCTTAAGCAATCATTTCAAGAAGAACAGGTTGTATCACTTATGAATTAAATATTTTCGAACATCATTTTTAAAGATTATCAAGAGTGTCAGAGAAAGGAAAACTATAATACTTTACAAATTTATAAATTAAAATTTAAGTTGTGACAGTAATTATGCACACTTAACAATTTAAAGTACATTCTCAGCTAACAGTGATGTTTGGGTTCACTGGGCAGGGTGTCAGGCTGTATTTCAAAAATCCTTGTGGAGAGTTATCTTTACAGTATTCAGTTTATAAAGCCCAGAATCTTACCCTGAGGTTCAAAAACATATATAGATTAGAATCTAATTTATTAATTTATAATAAATAGAATTATCAAGTGAACTAGACTGCTCCTGTCATCATGACGATTCATTTTTTTTTTTTTGGGTTGACCAATCACAATTGTATGAGCACAGAATGAGGACAAATTCTCATGTGTAGTTGTATAAGTGAGATATTTAATGGCATAATCTAAGAGTGGCACACATGTTGCTCTGCAAGAGCATTGAGGACAAGTTGTAATTTCAGGTTTGTAGAGTAAGAATCTTTCTCTTGAACAGTGTAATGACACTGCTGACGTTTCCTTCACTGATTTCATTTTTTTTTTTTTTAAGTTGTAATGATTGACCAGTCTCTTTTGGTTGTCATAGGATTATAGTCAAATCTTGCTGGCTGAGGAGACATTCTGTCTTTTTAGATATCTGTACTCTGACCTATTATGAGTTAATTTCATGTTTGAATTTGAAAAATGTTTATTTCCAAAGCCTTGGAAAAGGCCTTCAACTACAGACAATATTATTATGATCATGGATGTTTGTAAAAATATAGAGAAAGAAATAATAAAAAATCATACTACCCTAGTACAGTTGTGATTGTTTTGGTGAATTTCCCTCATATGTATATTTCCCATTTGGGATTTTAATGAGTGCTCTTTTAAGTTTATAAATTTGGAGTGAACTTACATATCTGTAACATTGTCTTACCTTTTAGGAAAACAGTAAGTTTTCACTTTAAAGATTGATATTGCTAGGTATCTTCTGGAATTGGTTACCTAAATGAACTGTCTTCTACTTCTAGTACTTTTATTTATTTATTTATTTATTTATTTATTTATTTATTTCAACGTTTATTTATTTTTGGGACAGAGAGAGACAGAGCATGAACGGGGGAAGGGCAGAGAGAGAGGGAGACACAGAATCGGAAACAGGCTCCAGGCTCTGAGCCATCAGCCCAGAGCCCGACGCGGGGCTCGAACTCACGGACCGCAAGATCGTGACCTGGCTGAAATCGGACGCTTAACCGACTGCGCCACCCAGGCGCCCCTAGTACTTTTATTTTTTAAAAAATGTTTGTTTATTTTTGAGAGAGAGAGAGAGTGCATGAGCACATGGGAGGGGCAGGGAGAGAGGGGGATATAGAAGAGGAAGTGGGCTCTACACTGCTAGCAGTGAGCCTGATGCAGGGCTCGAACTCATGACTGTGAGATTATGACCTGAGCCGAATTCAGACACTCAACCGACTGAGCCATCCAGGTGCCCCCTACTTCTAGTACTTTTAAAAATAATTATATGGTGCTTTCAGGTCATCTGACATAGTGAAAATATCGTTTCTTTTCCAATATTTATTATGGCTTTATTTTGGTCATATTATTAGTTACAATTTCCAGAACAAATTGTGTGTTATAGCAGCAATCAAATGTATTCTTGTTTTGCAGCATTCTTTTTATGCTTTTGGCACTCTTGTAAGTATATGGGGCAGTCTTATTTTCTTCATTTTGTATCAAACTTGAATAAATGATAGACTTCAGAACCAAGAAAGCAATTGATATGCCCAAGTTTGAGCTAGAACTGGAGCAAGACCCTGGGGTGTTAGACCACTACAGTTCCATACTTCCATATAGTAACTATATTTTTCTAAGCAATAGATTTTACACAAAGTTTAATTACATAAGCAGTCTCACATATGAAAGTTCTGTGAACCTTGAGCTCCGTGTAATCAAAACTGAGCTCATCATCTTTCAGCCCCTCATCATTCGAATGCTTTGTTTCAGTAGATCACCATCCTTCCTCTGTCTCCTCAATACCTAGACCTAATGGATCATTATACCAGTTTAGTCCTCCTTTAAAAATCGTTCATACTGGCTTACCTGTGCGTCGTTTGCTCTCCTTTCCTTTGCCATTGTCTTGATTCAAGTTGTTATTTTTGCTCTCTGTGTCTAATCTTGCTCTCTGCCAAACTGCCTTCTACCCTGCCAAAGTGATCTTATAAAATGCAATTCCAGTTCATCACTCCCTGGTTAAATCATTTAGTGATTCTTCATTATTTCAGGGTACAGTTCAGGCTCCTTAGCTAAGCATACATGGCTCATGCCTAAAAAAGATGTACTCTTTTGAGTCTTTCTTCTTTCTCTCAACATTACATTATGCGTAGTTTCATGGTCTATGATTGATCAGAGTTATGCTCAAACACCCAGACCACAAAGGGTGGAGTAAGATTTCTACCTGTCTGAAGGATCTATATGTGAGTTAAGGAACTCTTTCATAGTTCAGGCAGGTTCCTAATCTGACCTGCCTTCTTGTTTCTCCTGTGTCCTCCGTGCATGTGTGCAGCCTCACCATCAGCTCAGGACACGAAGACAGCTTGGTTTCCTTAAGGCATGTGGGTGGAAGGCAGAAGGTTGTTTGCAGAGTTCAGGTCCCTCTGTGGGTCTCTTATTACCAGGATCATTCTGTTACCTTTCTCATTATGTTGCTGGTTGGTTGCTTGTCCTAAATGGGATGGCTACCTCAGTCTTACTGGTGGGAGGGCTTTTTCAGTGGAGACACCGCTGAATGGCATATTTTCTTTCACCTTCGGCTCTGGATCAGTTGAGCCTCTCTGTCCTTAAAGCTATCCTAGCTGTGGTCCAGGGAGAACGCTCACCCTGACCACTACTAGGAAGGGATGGCAGTAGCCACAAGCAGGAGTGCCACAGATTTCTACCGTTTGTGAACGAATTTCAACAGTGTTTCATGAATAAGTACCTCTTAATATGTTATTTAAGTTTGGTTAATTGCCAGATTCCTGAAATGGTTGTTTTTAGCAATTTTGAACAGTTTCAAAGTCATTTTTTGGGGGAAGAGTATTTGAAGTCCTTCCTCCGGAGGCCACATGGTAACTTTAATTTGCATTTTCCTAAAAGCTAGTTTATTTGAACATATTTTGATATGTTTATTATGTGTTTATTATTGTGACTTTTGTACATAGTTGCTACATATTTTTTTGAGATTAAATTTAAGCATCACCTTCTTCAGATAGGCACCTGTCACCCCTAAGTTTGACTTAGATTCCCCCTTCTCTGTATTTCCGTATAATTGATGCACAATTCTGCGTGGTGATTATCTGTATACTTACTTGCCTGATTCCCCAATAGTAGTCTGAAAGCTTGACTGCCAGGAATTTGTTTTTATATCCTCACTTCTATATCCTTGGTGATTAGCATAGTAAATACTCCATATGCATTTGTTTAATTGAGTTAAAATGTTATAAATTGCAAGGAGTTTGGCCAGGTCATTGTATTTCATTTCATTGTAAAATGAATTATTTGAAATAAGTGGGTCATTGAGTAGTGTTTAAAAACCTATTTGTTGGCACAAAAACAGACACATAGACCAATGGAATAGAATAGAAACCCCAGAACTAGACCCACAAACATATGGCCAACTCATCTTTGACAAAGCAGGAAAGAACATCCAATGGAAAAAAGACAGCCTCTTTAACAAATGGTGCTGGGAGAACTGGACAGCAACATGCAGAAGGTTGAAACTAGACCACTTTCTCACACCATTCACAAAAATAAACTCAAAATGGATAAAGGACCTGAATGTGAGACAGGAAACCATCAAAACCTTAGAGGAGAAAGCAGGAAAAGACCTCTCTGACCTCAGCCGTAGCAATCTCTTACTCGACACATCCCCAAAGGCAAGGGAATTTAAAGCAAAAGTGAATTACTGGGACCTTATGAAGATAAAAAGCTTCTGCACAGCAAAGGAAACAACCAACAAAACTAAAAGGCAACCAACGGAATGGCAAAAGATATTTGCAAATGACATATCGGACAAAGGGCTAGTATCTAAAATCTATAAAGAGCTCACCAAACTCCACACCCGAAAAACAAATAACCCAATGAAGAAATGTGCAGAAAACATGAATAGACACTTCTCTAAAGAAGACATCCGGATGGCCAACAGGCACATGAAAAGATGTTCAGCGTCGCTCCTTATCAGAGAAATACAAATCAAAACCACACTCAGGTATCACCTCACGCCAGTCAGAGTGGCCAAAATGAACAAATCAGGAGACTATAGATGCTGGAGAGGATGTGGAGAAGCGGGAACCCTCTTGCACTGTTGGTGGGAATGCAAATTGGTGCAGCCGCTCTGGAAAGCAGTGTGGAGGTTCCTCAGAAAATTAAAAATAGACCTACCCTATGACCCAGCAATAGCACTGCTAGGAATTTAATCAAGGGATACGGGAGTACTGATGCATAGGGGCACTTTTACCCCAATGTTTATAGCAGCACTCTCAACAATAGCCAAATTATGGAAAGAGCCTAAATGTCCATCAACTGATGAATGGATAAAGAAATTGTGGTTTATATACACAATGGAGCATTACGTGGCAATGAGAAAGAACGAAATATGGCCCTTTGTAGGAACGTGGATGGAACTGGAGAGTGTGATGCTAAGTGAAATAAGCCATACAGAGAAAGACAGATACCATATCGTTTCACTCTTATGTGGATCCTGAGAAACTTAACAGGAACCCATGGGGGAGGGGAAGGAAAAAAAAAAAAGAGGTTAGAGTGGGAGAGAGCCAAAGCATAAGAGACTGTTAAAAACTGAGAACAAACTGAGGGTTGATGGGGGGTGGGAGGGAGGGGAGGGTGGGTGATGGGTATTGAGGAGGGCACCTTTTGGGATGAGCACTGGGTGTTGTATGGAAACCAATTGGTCAATAAATTTCCTATATATAAAAAAAATAAAATAAAAACCTATTTGAGAAGAATTTTCATTAAATAGCAAAACTCCTTTTTAGTGGAATGAACCATTGGATACAGTGTTATTATGTAATGATGTCAGTGAACTCTGAGTTCATTACTTCCAAGCTCATTGGTAAATTATTTAATTTTTTAGTAGCTTTTAACAGGATTTATCATTGTGTTCTTGATATACTTTCTTCATTTGGTGTTCTCACTTTCTTGCTTTACCTCCTATATTACTCTTCACTCTTTTTCAGTCTCCTTTTTTACAGCCTCATAATATTAGTGACTGTGCTGTCTATGAACCTGAATGTCATCATTTTAAATTGCATCAAATGCTAGTTACTCCCCAATGTATATTCCCTGCCCACATTTCCCTCTTGAATTCTCGATTCATAAGGCCAACTTCTTTTTTTTAACTTTTTAAATGTTTATTTATTTTTGAGAGAGAGAGATGGGGGGCAGGGGCAGAAAGACAGGGAAACCCAGAATCTGAAGCAGGCTCCAGGCTCTGAGCTGTCAGCACAGACCCTGACACGGGGCTCGAACTCATGGACTGCGAGATCATGACCTGAGCCAAAGTCAGATGCTCAACCTCCTGAGCCACCCAGACGCCCCATAAGGACAACTTCTTATTTGACATTTCTGCTTGAATGTCTCCTCTCAGATCCTGAAGTCAACATGTCCAGAATTAAACTCTGAGTCTTCTTCCTCCCAAACTTACCTAGTGCCACCCAAACTGACCTTCTCTCAATTGATGGCAACCCCAGTTTTTCCAGTTGTTCAAGCTACTGGAGTTTACATTAATTTCTCTATTTCTCTCATACCCTGTGTCCAATCCATTAGGTCATTCTGTTGCCTCCACCTTCATAATATCTAGGATCAGACCATTTCTCATCATCTCCTCTGCTACCACTCTGCTATAAACAACAATTTACTCTTGCTAGGGTTACCTTCCTAACTATCTGCCTGCTTCCACTGTTGCGAGTCATATTGTGTCACTTCTCAACTCTAAGTAAAAGCCAAAACATTTATAATAGACTGTAAACTGTGTGATATGCTCCTTCCTCACTTCTTACTCTTCTCGCTTCCCCTCCTAATTCCCTTCCTTTCATTCACAACTATCCAGGCACACTGACTTCCTTGCTGTTCCTCAGACACACTAGAGAAACACTAGACAGGCACTCCTGCCTGGGGCCTCTAAATTGGCTGGCCCCTCTGTCTAGACCATTCCTCTTCCAGATATGGCTGACCACCCTCCTCTTGCCATCCCTCCCATCCTTCATGTGTTCGCTCACTTTTCATCTTCTTAATAAAGTCTTTCTGACCACATTTTCAACATGTTGAGACACTTGGGCCCCTACCTGCCACCCTCACTCTTGACTTCCCTTATTCTGCTGTTTTCTTTTTCTCACACTATTTACCTTCTAACATGCTCTGTAATTTACTTTTTTATTATGTTTATTGTTTAAAGTCTCTCTTTCCCAGCTTGGTCTATGAGGACAGAGATCTTTGTTTTGTTTGCTAATATGCCCAATGCCACTAGGATATCACCAAATATAAAGTAGGTACACAAACAAATAATGTTAAATTAATGATTGAATATCTGGTTTTCTATAAAAAAATAAAAATTCACAATTTCTCTGAAGAACTTAATTAGATGAAAAGTTATTTGAAAAATTATGAGAAATTTTTAAAAATGCCGATGTTCTTTTATCCCTTAATTGGTGAATTAGGATCCATGAAAACACCATAAAATTTACATAAAAAGTTAATAAGTATCATTCAAATAACCTCTTCAGGGCAGTCTTTTTAATAAAACTGGCATTTCTGTAAAAATGGAATTTTTCTATAATGATATGCAGTATAGTGGAATTTAATGCATACTTTAGATTTAAAAATAACCGTGTAACAGTGTGTTGAGTGGGACCTTTTTATCTTGTTCCAGAATTGCAGCTAAGGCCCTAAGCTGAAGACAAAATACCCTGAGTAACTAATTTTCTGTATTTGGATTGTTATGAATAATCTACTAGCCACTGGGACCAGAATGCTGCCTGTAGAGACTGTTCTCAGAGACCATTCCTGAAGAGAACCCCATCGCAGTATGAGAATAAGATTTAGCAGAGGAGAAATGCAGAGTCTGTAATGAGAAACAATCCCCTCCCCTCGTTTCCTTGTCCAAGGAACTGCTTATAAAGAGTACGGGATGCCTTCAAGTCAAGAGGAAGGTCATTTCATTGTCTCCTTGAGCATTTGCTTAGCTATGGACTGGCTAGTCTTGCGTTTTCTGTTAGAACAGTGCTAAATAGAGTTGAGGATGATACTACAAAGGTGGAGGACACTATTTAATTATTTAATATAGTCACTTCAGAGAGTAGCTAGGTTTGGCCTGTTTTCCTATTGTCCTCCTCAAGCCAGGAAGTAAAAGGACCTTTGCAGTGGTAGAGGGTACAAGGTCATTGCCCCTATTAGGTAAGTGTCCAGGAGGTGGTTTCTCTGCAGGGTCTTCTGAAGAGCCCATACAGTCACCCTCTGAGGGAGCTAGCAGCTGCTTGCCTGTCATATGCAAGGTCAGTATCAGCTAGAGAAGCAAGAGCAAATAACAAAGAGTGTACTGTGACTCCATCTACTTAAGCCAGGGGATGACAGTCCTTCCTACTTCCAGTTCTTAAGCCATGGGTTCCTGGAAGAAGTAGTGAGGGACAACAGGTTCCTCTAAGCAAGACTCTGCTTCACTTTTACATTCCAAGCTGCAGAGAGTGTGAATCAAACTAGAGAGAAAAGAGCTTCAAATAGATTTTGAGTCTGAAGTCTTCAAAATCATAAAAATAATAATAAGTTTGAGTTCTGATTATCTGAAAGATACAGTTCTAATAACTGAAAGCACCTAAGAAGTTATGGTGTGGCACCAAGTTGTTGTTTAAGGATCCTTGATATATCCGTTAGGTATTTGATGCATAATAAATCATTACAAAACTTAGTGGTTTAAAAATTTTTTTTTTTTAACGTTTATTTATTTTTGAGACAGAGAGAGACAGCGCATGAATGGGGGAGGGGCAGAGAGAGGGAGACACAGAATCCGAAACAGGCTCCAGGCTCTGAGCCAACCCAGAGCCCGACGCAGGGCTCGAACTCACGGACCGCGAGATCGTGACCTGAGCTGAAGTCGGACGCTTAACCGACTGAGCCACCCAGGCGCCCCAAAACTTAGTGGTTTAAAACAACCATTTATTATCTCTGAGAAGCTTATAATTAGCTAGACCATTCTGCGATTCTGTGACAGGCTTAGTTGATGTCTGCAGGGCTTGTGTATGTATCTACACTCAGCTGAGGGTTGGCTGGGAGCTGGCTTGTCTAAGATGGCCTCAGTTGGAATGATTCAACTTGGTTCTATGTTCTAGCAGGCTAGTAGCCTGTTCTTGTTCTCATGGTGGTGGTAAGGGTCCAAACACAGAAAAAAGAAACACTCAAGCTCTCTTTAAGACCTCTAATTAAACTTTCCTTGGGGAGCCAAGCTCAGAGTCATTGTGGGAAGGCACTACCAAAGGGTTAGAATATAGGGAGCCTTGAAAAATTGGGGTCATTAATGCAGTCAGTCTGCTACACTTACCAGATGCGAGAGGAGATTCCACACAAGAGAGTTATGAGCAGTTATGGGGGAAAATGTTTCATATCTGTACTCTGAGGAATAGAGACCTTTTAATCACAGGATACAATTGATTTGAACTACATAGGCTCCTAAGATACAGACTGTTTCTTCTATATGTTCTTTCCAATGTATAAGTTAACAGAAATCTTTTTTTAATGATTATGGTTTTTTAGTCTGAGGGTTACCCTGGATTTGAATATATATAGTCTACATAATAAGTCAACAGATAATATCTAAATTTGATTTATCAGCAGAAAGCTGTATACATAAAATGTATGGAATTTGGATGCCAGAAGATATAACAAGGAAAGTTGCGGTTGCCCCTGGGTCCACTGACCACAGTGTGTGTGTGTGGGGGGGGGGGGGGGGAGGGGCTAAGAAAGACACTGCTGATTTTTGTGTTATGGATGCATTTTGGTGCTGTTTGACTTTTAAAACAGTATGTTATATTACTTTGATTAAAATGAGTAATAATTTTTTTAAAAAGAAAAGTCCTTTTTCATAGCATCATCACCGTCCTGTTATTTACATATACTTGATTTCATTTAATCCCCACAATATCCCTATGAGTTAGCTATTATTGTTTCTACTTCAGATGAGATGTGTAGGCTTAGAGAATTTAAGTGACTTGTCTAGCCAGTGTTAACATAATCTTTTATGTAAGAAGCAGGGTCACGATTGGAACCAAGGTGTGTCTGCTTCCAAAGATTATGATCTTAACTCCTAACCTGTAGTTTAATATTTAATTCATTCACTTAGTTTGAAGCTGAAGTTTAATCTTCTCCATACCAGAGGCTCACACTATTATATAACCCCCACAATGGAACTAGGATATATGTATTTTTTTCCTACTAACAAACTTTAGTTGCTTCTTAACATTTAGTCTTGAGAAGGAAAAATAGCGATTGAGTAAATTCTTCCAGTGGGAATATGATGAATATCCACCATGTTTACTCTGAGGAATAAATTACCACCAAATTTACTCTGAGGAAAAAACATTTACTTTTACTTAATACATTGATACATTAGATGCTTAGATTCCAGATACTGGATTATAATAGCACATAAATTTAGATGTTTCCTAAAAAGTATACTTGTAGCATCTTGTTGTATAAGGAAAGTATTTATAATTAGGAGTTTGATTAAGAAGAACTGATCTGTTTTCATTACTTTTCCAAGTTATCAATATCCAGCTGTATTATCTTACTTTTAGGTGTTAAATTTGAAACAAACTTCATATACTAATTGCTTTTAACAGCTGCTGTAGATATTTATTGCAAATGTCATTGAAAAGACAGATTTAATATATTAGTTTAGTACACATGGTGATTTACAGATTAGAGTATGTTAAATAAACTGTGTCAGAAATTATAAATAAACTAAAATGAGTAAAATTATCCTAAAATTGCTAGACAAGTCTTCACATTTAATGTTACATTAATGAGTTTTGTACAGAGACTCTTTAGAATAAAATCCTTTTTCATCAGATGTTGCACATATGCCTTCACTGTTTGTTTTTCTTCAAAGTAAAACTTAATGAAACAGCTAATAAAACCCAGTTTTACTCCTGATCCTTGAAAGAAACAAGCCCTTGAAGTGCACCCACTGTTTATTCTTTTGCACTGGTTTTTGCTACTTTTCAGCATGTAAATTTTCCAGTAATGGAAAACAGTCAAAGCTATAAACCTTTTCTTCCAAGTCTTATAAACCCAGTATTTATTTCTTATTTGTAAAGTGATTGCACAATGGAAACATGCTTTGCACACATACAGAGAAGTTTGGTCTCAGATCTTCATGTCCACCTCCTGCTGGCTTCAGGAGGGTGTAGTGCGTGTGCATTTAAATAGATCTTTATTATGTAAATACTCAAGAACCAGAATAGGGGTTTAATTACCCTAAAAAAAATGAGAGGTTTCCAAGTGAAAGGCATGTATGAGACTCCTGTACACTGTTACTCTCATAAACCTGAACATGTATTAGATTGGTGCATAGCTTATGAAAAAGGATCAGCTTCCATGAATTGGAAATATATAGATGGCAGATGGGTATGTACCCCAGTGGCTTTTTCACTAACCATAGCATATGCCATTCTGTCTCTTCCCGGTTCTTTTATGGAGAGGGTTGTTTTTGACTCTGGTGATAGGGTAGAGGTAGATATTTGGGTTGGGATGTGAGAGGCCATGCTACTCCAAAGTGTGGTCCTAGATTGGTACCAGTGCAGGCAGGTAAGTGCAGAAATTGAAAATGAGTGCTTAGAAACTTGTAAACAATGTGAATGAGTAATATTATATCTGTGAAATATAATTTTTAAAATTTGAAACTGGTAGTGGGGGGGCACTATGCATGTGTGGGGGCAGGGAGCATATGGGAGAAACTCTGTACCTTTCTTTCAGATTTGCTGTGGACTTAAAACTGCTCTAAAAGAATAAAATAATTCCCCTTCTTCTTCTCCTTCCCCCACCCTCCTCCTCCTCTTCCTCCTCCTCCTCCTTCTTCTAAATTGGGACTTCTATTTTATATGTTTTGGATTTTTTTATTTCATTTTTTTTCCTAGTAATTCGTTTTAGTGTTTTTCACAAAAGCATGTCTATGACAGATTGGAAATAAAATTCCTGATCTTTTACCACAGATGGTTTGAAAAGCATTTGGTCTAGGATGAGATTTTCAAATGTTGATTTATGTTCCTTTGCCCCGTTACATACCATTACATATTAAAATTTGAATAAAAATCAAAGGCTATCATTTATAATTTCAGTACCCTAACCAAACTGCCTGATGACATTGAATGGTCAATGAGCTGAGGGTTGGATGTAGAACCTGAAGTGGAGATAATCTGTGTTCCCCATTAAGGACAGGTTCATATGCTTTAGTGACCACTGAGTGGGAATTGGTGTTGACATTCTCATAAGAAAATCAGAAAGCCTGACCAGGATTTGTGTCCAAATGGAGGTGGGCTAATGCCAAATTGAGATTTTAAAAAATTAGGGCAAAGTTTTAGGTGGAGGGTAGGGAAGAACAGAGAAAGCTGAGTTATGTACTTTGTGGTACTTTTGAAGGGTTAGGAACTTTGAACCACCATGGGATAATATGTGGGCCTTGACAACAAAATGGTGGTAGAAACGGGAAAGCATCCATAGCAAGCTTCATTTACTTTTCAGTTTTACCCAGTTGATTTTAATGCTACTGAAAACCATGATAAGGGATGCTTCTTTGGTGTGCATTTTATCCATTGCTGATACCTGGACAAGCAATCAGAATATAAAGCTGAGATTTATGTATTATATAACCTTGAGTCATAAAAATGTTCATAAGTCATAGAAATAGAAGTTTAGAGTAGAAGGTCATATAATTCACCTTGTTCCAGATACTGCTTCCCGTAAGGCAGCTTTTTTGTAGCCACTCGAGGTATGAGTTCATGCCCATGATGCTGGGAGGGAGATATCCTGAGATAGCATTCAGGAATTAGAGATCCCAAGCTCTATTTGAGCTAAAATGAGACTTACCCATTGGATTATCCAATAATATGTTGAGCTTGGGAGAGAGACTAAAGGCTGATCAGGGAGAAAGTTGGAAGTTGAATACTTGAACAGCTACAAGCAGGCTTAAGATACTGATGGTCATAATTCATTAACAATGTCTTTTTTAACCATTCAGAAATTTATAGTAGTTGAAATTATATTTGAGTGCTATTTAAATGACTCCATATGTAAACTCCCTAAATTAAGCAGTTATTTTGGACCAAAAAACTTCAGGTGTGGCACCTGTGGCCAGCAAGTTCTCTGTAGTAGCCTTGTCATATAGCATATACCCATGACATTGGACCTTGAATCATCCCAGTATGTCTGATTACATATTTATGATATACTTGTCATCAGTATTTTTTTTAGTTTTTAAAATTATGCTAAATATGTATGTATATATAACATAAAATGTACCATTTTAGCCACTTAAATTAATTTTTAAAAAATTATGGTAAAAAACGCATGACAAAATTTACCATCTTAATTCCTCTTTAAGTGGTTCAATTCAGTAAAACATTTTTTTTTTAAATTTTTTTTTTTCAACGTTTATTTATTTTTGGGACAGAGAGAGACAGAGCATGAACGGGGGAGGGGCAGAGAGAGAGGGAGACACAGAATCAGAAACAGGCTCCAGGCTCTGAGCCATCAGCCCAGAGCCCGACGCGGGGCTCGAACTCACAGACCGAACTCACAGACCGCAAGATCGTGACCTGGCTGAAGTCGGATGCTTAACCGACTGCGCCACCCAGGCGCCCCAGTAAAACATTTTAATAGTACTAAGTACCTTCACATTGTTATACAGCCATTACCACCATCATTCTCCAGGACTTTTTATCTTAGTAAACTGAAACTCTATACCCATGAAACAACTCTTCATTCCCCCTTCCACCCATCTTTAGACAACCACCCCTTTCCTTTGTTCTATGACTTTGATATCTCTAGGTATCTTACCTAAATGGAATTACATAGTATTTGTCCTTTTGTAACTGGTTTATTTTACTTAGCATAACATCTTCAGGGTCCATCCATATTATAGTACATTTCAAATTCTTTTTTTCTTTTTAAGGCTGAATAATAATTCATTGTATGTGTGTGTATATATGTATATATGATGATATGATGTTTTATTTATCCATTCATCTGTTGATGGATATTTGGATTGCTTTTATCGTTAAAAATTTTGTCTTTCACTCTATGTAAAATATTTGTATTTTAATTTCAGTTTAGTTTATCACCATTGGCATTATTTTATAGTTTTGCTGACTTTGAATTTATATATGATTATTTTTATTACTTTTATTACCATTTTCTCATAGTGAGTGTTGCTAAATAAAACATTGATTTTATTACTTCTTGATTTATTAATTTACTTACTTAGTTTTTGCTTTTGGTGTTAATAGTTAGCCAAAGTCACATTCTTGATAGAATTTAGTAATTATTATTTGTTTTTAGAAATTAAAAAATATTTTTTTAAAAAAATCAAGTAATGATTGAATGTAATTTAGTTACGTTTATTCATTAAAAAGCTTTCTAGCTTTCAAAAATAAAATACCTTGTGAAAGTATTTTTAATCCCACATCAGTTTACATATTATATATGTTATGTGAATATGTCAAAGTTTTAATTTTTGGAATAAACAAAAATCAATGATGAATTGTTTGAACTTTTATTAAATTTGTTTAAAAAAAATTTTAATGAACACAGAAAATTCCCGATTCCTGTAAATAGATTTCATGTAGTCGTAAAAGTCTACATAGGCCACGTTAGTTTTTCATATTTGAAAAATATTTAAATTTCACAGATACTGTCAATATCTATATCTATAAATATATACTTATTGATATAAATATATCAGTTTAATGGATAACTTTTCATTAAAGCAGAAAAGCCTTCAGTTTCACATAAAAAATAAATTGAAGTTACTAGTTAGGTAATGAAATGAAAATTATCTCAAACTTGGATATGTGTGCTTAGTAACTTTCCCCCCTCAGCCTAAATGCCTTACTGGCAGGAAAATGGTTGCAAAGACAAGGTACACAGAAAACTGCACTGGCACCTCACCGCAGAAAATCCCGGGCAGGAAGAGACTGGACCATCTTTAAGTGTTGCACAAGTAATACAAAAAACCAAAACTTTTTGAGATTGGTTCGAACAGTTAGCTTTTACAGTTTATTAGGATAAAGCTAAATAAACCAGTTACAAGATCACACCATTCGAAGCTAAAGCCAACTGCCTCAACGTAGGATGGATAGAAGCCCTCATTTTACCCATCAGTCTAGAAATTGAGGCCAGGAAAGCAAAAGAGATGGAAACAGTGGTACTCTCAAGTAAGACTTGTAAATATGTTGATGATATGTCAGATGGTACAAAGAAATTATTAATGCAGGTTATTATTAAAATAAACACCTGTTAAGAAACTGCCAAATTCCGGGGCGCCTGGGTGGCGCAGTTGGTTAAGCGTCCGACTTCAGCCAGGTCACGATCTCATGGTCCGTGAGTTCGAGCCCCGCGTCAGGCTCTGGGCTGATGGCTCAGAGCCTGGAGCCTGTTTCCGATTCTGTGTCTCCCTCTCTCTCTGCCCCTCCCCCGTTCATGCTCTGTCTCTCTCTGTCCCAAAAATAAATAAAAACGTTGAAAAAAAATTTAAAAAAAAGAAACTGCCAAATTCTGAAACAGTTAGAATTCCTGAAGAGAAATGCTGGGAAGAATATCAGTTCTCTATAAAGAAATACCAAAAGAAATTACTGGGGGTGAAATATTGAAGGTTGTGAATTCATACTTTGAAACAAATAAGGTATTATGGAAACATGCTTGGGTTTGTATACTGATGGAGTGAGTGCAGGGACAGGAAGATGTAATGGCTGCACACCAAAAGTTGGGAAAATACTGAGCTTCAAATAATACGATATTTTCTTTTCATAGAAGCTCTGTTGTAAAAGTCTGCCTCCATATGAATTTCACATAGTCTGGTGTATTCTAAATGGAGAATACAATATACCTGAAACTGCTTTATTCACATCTGTTTTTAGCTGCATGTGAAGAAATGGGATTGGAATAAGCTTTCCACTGTTTCATACTCTGGGTGGTATATGTCCAAAGAAGAGTTCTGTCAAAAGTTTATGAGCTAGAAGGAGAATTCAGACTTGCTCTATAAACAGTTCTTGTTTGAAGATTTGTTAAAAAGTAGTTATTGGCTTGAAAAAATAGCTTCATTAGCTGAGTGAATAAACCCAATAGAATATTGCCAGAATCTCATGATAATGTCTCCACATGTGCTGATACAATTTATGGAGTTAGTGCAAAAATTTGGCCTCAGAAACGTGGGGTTAAAAACGATTCATTTGTGGCGTTAAGTTTGTTGCATGGTTTCAATAGTAAAGAACGATCATTAAGACGAGTAGAGCAACATCTTGCATAGTTAAGGAAAAGCTGCATCATGGATTTAAGTGTATGATTTCAGTTGTATTCACAATTTATTTATGCTATCCTAAGAAATTTTCACATTACACTTGTTGATGAAAGGAAGAGTTGTTTGATTTACTGAATGATGACAATTTTGAAGTACAATTTAGCTTTGAATTATCCAAATTCTAGTTAGTGATGAGAAAGGAGTTTCTATCATTTGTCTGTGTAGAGGTGGAAAGTAGCTTGGGGCTGCTGGTAGGGGTGGAGATTGACTAATAATTTTGTAATATAAAGAAAATGTATTTAAGATTTTTTTCACTGAGTTCCTTATAGATACCACCAAATCCCATCAAGTTTACTCCATTATAGTGTTCAAATATGAATTTTTATGTGTGTCATGATTTGAAAGGGTTAGGAAGCACTGGACTGAAACCTGTAACAGTCTGGAAAGCTGAGGCAAGAATGTTAACTGTGACAGGTCTCAAATTCAGTCATTAAATGATTTCAGAGAATAGAGTACAAAGCAAAGACTGGGAGAGGGTAAGATTTCAGGAAATACATTTACTAACTGGGCAAGTGTGATGGGGGAGAGCCTGCCGTCTCCTATGTCTTACTGAGGTGGGGAATAAGGACCAGCAGTAGTGGGATGGGTAGGTGGCAAGAAGATGATGAACCAGACTCATCTGGACTAAAGCCAAATAGCTGTTCTGGTGGTCTCTGAATTATGTGGAATAAAGGCTTGGGTAGAGAAATAGGTTTCTTAGCCTTCTATAACTCATTCATGGGGATTGATCAAAACAAGTCAACTTTTGAAGGAGAAACCTACTTTTTAGAAAAAAATACTAGTAATTACTTTGTGTCAGGTTCTATTTTTAGTGTTTTCTATGTATTAATTCAGTTTAATTTTACACTGGCTGGTAATAGTACCATTATGATTCTCATTTTAGAGGTGAGGAAACTAAGGTCGCTCCTGTTCATTGTAGAGCTGGTACATGAACTCAAGCAGTCTGGCTGTAGAATCTCTGTACCTGTCTCCATGCTACACTGCCTCTCAAATCTGTAGTATATCTAACTACCTTTCTCCTCCTAAATTTCCCCCCTTGATCTCAACACAGACTGTTCTCATGTCCTGGACCTTCTCCTGTGGAGGAAGTGGCCTACAATGGATGCTATACTAGGACTTCCTCTTAACGTTATGACTCAGTTGCTTGTTTGGGGGAAAGCTGATGAATATGGTCCAAAATTAAGATGTCATCAGAACATTTACTTTGCAATACCCCATCATTTTATTAAGTAGCTATGCTTTAGAATATGGTGGCCACTAGCTACGTGTGGCAATTCAAATTGAAATTTTAATTAATAAGTAAAATCAACTCAGATCAAAAACTTGGTTCCCTTAAAGTTGCACAAGCCACACTTTAAGTGGCTACTGCCTACCATTTTGTACAGCACAAGAAAGTTTTCTGTCATCACAGCTGGTTTCATTGGACAGTAGCATTCCTCTTCTCCAGGTCAGCTACATAAGAAGTGAGAGCTCATTTCCTATTGGCTTCTTACTCCTCAGGCTGCCTTACTTCAGTGATTGGCTCCACTGTCTTTCCTCATATTGTAAAAGACAGCGATACCAGAAAATAAAAGATTTTTATGGTCATTAGTTGCTGGTTCATACAAGATATGCTTTCTTAAAACAGTGCTACAATACTGTTGACCTTGCTGTCCTTACCTTACTTTGCAAGTATAACGATTACAAACTGTGTTCCAAGAAATCTGTACATGACAGCCTGTCACACTTTGGCTTCTGTTGAACTTGAAGGCATCTTAGCTCTTGTGGCTTAAAAGTGTGCATTACTGTTAATAAGCAAGAGCTCCTATGGGTGTGTAGTTGGATTTTTGAACCCAATTTTAGGATTTGATTATTATTCATACTGAGTATAATCTCATTTTTGCCTGTTGTAATGGAGGTTTTGCTTTGTTTTTAAATTAAATGTGGATTTGATCAGCTGAGAAACCATCTTTATTATTATTATACCCAGCTTTGATAAGCATACCTTTGTAAGTTGGCTGAAAAAAGTCATGTCAAACTAATCTCTTGTTTTCTTTTGAGATGGTTACCAGATGGGCAGGATGCTATGGAAGTAGTGAGTTTGATCTCAACCAAATCATTTAGAATGTTTTCAGGGGCTGGCAGTTTGGTGAATAAGGACTGCAAAAATCATATCAAATTTGAAAAACCTATTTAATCTGAGAAAAATAGACTGTTCAAGAAATTCAAAGGACTGTGTTGAGTGAGCAGTGTTGATCAGAATGATAATTTATTGTTATCAGAGGAGGCTATCAAGGTTACTTACGATAAATATAAAGTGTTGTTAGTATGTTCAGGGGAACACATGAAGTTCCCCAGACCTTGGGGCAGCTCTACATAAGCAGGGGTAACTACAGGATATTTTCATTCTTGCAACCACAAAAGTGAAGTGAGCCAAAAAACACAGTGGGAATTAAATGAAGTAGGGTTAAGTTTTCATTAAAGGCTGTGCAGTGCATTCACCACTCCTGGTTGCCCTGGCAACCAGGCTCCCTCGCATGCTAATGACATTATAATGAGAAAAAAAAAACACATGCAAATGCAGTAAATAGTAATTAGAGGCAGAGCCATACATGGAGTGGTGAGCTCCACCTTGGGAAGGTCTGGGGAAGAACTGGTGAAGGGTTTGTATTGAAGACAAAGAAAGAGGTAATGAAATAAAGACTTTGAGCTATGTATAAAAGGGTTGAGTCTGCACAGAGTATACTCTAACATTTGCCTCCTGCAAATACCTGTCTTTTCTCCAAGCAGAACTTAGTCAAAATCAGAAGTCATGCAGTTGTACGTTCACATTGTCTTAACAGTTCTATCTGTTGGTATCAATGAATGGAAAGAATCTTTGTTGTATTTGCCTTAGATTTGGAACAACTGTAGCAACCTGCTGTTTGGAATGCCCTCTCTGCTCACATTGGACAGGACTGGTCCCATCCAAAGTAGTGGAGCCAGAATATGTAGCCAAAAGTCGGTCTTGGTGAAGAGAGAGTCTTAATTCTGTGTTGTTTCAGGTGGGATAAGTAGGACCAACAGAAGACTACATTTGGTTAATATAGAGTATAACTGACTAATAATACATGCCACTGGAAATGTGTCAGAGATGCTGCGTGACTGCCTCTCTCAAATGTGATAGATAGGGTTTTTGATTTGCCTGAATGGTTAGACTCAGAGTCTATGAATTTGTGCTCAATTTCATTCTCTTTCCTTTATTTCATTTTATTCAGGCTCTTTTTCTCTGTCTTTTCTATTTTTATTGCCACTGTTGTTTATCTTTTGTTTGTGTATATTTCTTGGAAATGACTAGAAAATGTTAAGTTGCCTGCTTCACATTATCCTAATTCTTTGATTTATCTTATTAGTGTCAGCTGAACCATAAATTATTGAAAGAAAATCACCAAAAATAGCCAATAAGATTCATAAATTCCTACTATTTTTTTCCTCTTTAAATAAAAAAAAGTTAAAAATTTTCACAAGGAGTGCATATCTACTTTTTAAAAAATTTGCATTAGTCTATTATTAACAGTTCAAGTAATATAACCTATATATGATAAAGTGTTTTTGGCCACTTCTCACCTTCTCTGCCAACTCCCAGTCCCAAACTTCAGAGAAAACCAGTGTGGGGAGTAAACTTTAAAATCTCTTTCTATGAATTTATATGTGTGGTTATTATATGTAATGTACATTATTAAGATATTATTAATATCTAACACTTATTGACTGAATGCCATATATCAGACACTGATCCTTTTTGTATATTAATTCATTTAATCCTTAGATAACCTCCCCTTGAGGGATTTTATAGAAAGAGGAAGGAAGGCCAAGAAAAGTTAAGAAACTTGTCCAAGGTGACAAGCCAAATTTATATCCCAGGAAGTGTGATTTGGAACTCATGTTTTCTCTCATCACATTATTCTTCCTATTCTGCAGGTAACACACACATATATGTTTTCTTTTCCCTGTGTCTAGAATCAATTACTCCATACGATTATTCTTCAGGTAGTTTTTTAACTTAATATTCAGAGGTCATTCCATCTCAGTAACTTACTTCTTCCATTTTTTCAAATTATTGCATTTCATTCTCCTGTTAAATGCAAGATAATTTAAGCAGTCCCCTATTGCACCATTAGGTCCAATACACCATAATTTAAACAGTCCCCTATTGATGAGCATTTAATTTGCTATAACAAATGATACTTTAATAAATACCCATGCAGAACAATTTTTATATATGCTTATATATCTGTAGAATTAATAGTTCAAAATGGAATTGCTGAATGAGAGAGTGTGCTCACTTTGCATTTTGACGGATACTGCAAAATTAGCACAATTATCACTTTCTTCTTGAAATACTCTTTGCTTAGCATCTGGGACATAAACCTGTCAGTTAACTTCTACCTTGACTGTTTCTTCTTGGCTTCCTCTGCTGGTTCCTTCTCATCTATCAACAGCTGAACACCGGAGTGCCCCAGGGCTCATTCTTTGGACTTCTTTTCTTCTGCATTTAGACTCCCTCTCTAGGATATCTTACCCAGCTCCTTGGCTGTAAATACTATACATTCACTGATATCTCTTAAAAATTGTATTTTTAGTGCCTATCATGTCCCTGAACTTCTAGCTTTTATTTCCAGCAACCTAATTGACATTCCATTTGAATGTGTACAAGGTATTGCACATTTAATTCATTTTTATTAAAGCTTCTCCCTCTCCACCCCAACCTTCTTCTTCTACATACTTCCCTATCTCAATAAATATTAGCTTCCAAATGTTCAGGAGAAGAGCCTGAAGTTACCTTTGACTCCTCTCTTTCTCTTACATCCATGTTTAGTCCTTTAGTAAATCCTAACTCCATCTTCAAAATATCCATAATCTACCACTTCTCACCACCTTGACTGCACCACATTAGCCCAGGCTGCATCATTTCTCACCTGGCTTGTTGCAGTGGCTTCCTAATTAATGGACATTTAGAATCTAGTCTTTAAACAGCAGCTAGAGTGGTCTTGTAAGAATGTGAGTCTGGTCATATAAGTCTGTGGCTCGGAACCCTCCAATGACTTTCAGTTTTAGAATAAAATCCAAAGCTTTGTTCATGACTTCCAAGGTCTAATCAGTTCTTACACCCTTTACTCTCTAGTCTCAAGTTCTGTCATTCCCCCACTCTTTCATTCTGCTCCAGCCATACTAATATCCCTGCCATTTACACCATGGGGCCTTGGCACTTCCCATTCCTACTGTCTGTTGTGTTCTTCTCTTAGATAGCTTTATGACTTATTCCCTTATTTTGTTAGATCAGTGCTCACCATATCAGTGAGGAGCTACTACTTGCCTACCTAATGTAAAATAGCATCTTCCTAATCCTATCACTCAATCCCCCTTACCCCTTTTTAAAATTTATTTATTTACTTATTTTTATTTTTTAACAGAAAAAAAAATTTTTAGTGTATTTATTTATTTATTTAGAGAGAGCACTGGAGCAGGGGAGAGGCAGAGAGAGAGGGAGAGAGAGAATCCCAAGCAGATTCCATGAATCAGAGCAGAGCCCAACGTGGGGTTCAAACTCACAAATTGTGAGATCATGACCTGAGCCGAAATCAAGAGTCAGACACTTAACTGCCTGAGTCACCCAGGCACCCCCTTACTACTTATTTTTAGAGAGAGAAAGCAAGGAAGGGAGAAGGGCAGAGAGAGAGAGAGAGAGAGAGAGAGAGAGAGAATCTCAAGCAGGGGCCTGATCCCACATAGGACTCCTCGGGAGGCTCCATCCCAACCATCAGATCATGACCTGAGCCGAAATCAAGAGATGGTCAGTGGTCCAACTGAGACACCCAGGCATCCCTACTCTAATTTACTTTTATTGCACTTAATCCCACCTACTTTACATATTTAGTTATTTGTTATCTCCTCTACCCTGCTCCCTGTTTTCCAGAATGCAAGCTTCATGAGGAAAAGAACCTGTTCACTTTCTGTTCACTACTGTAACCCTGAGGCTGAGTACAATATATTGCATGAAGTAGGTGCTAATAGTATTTGTTGAATGAATGAAAACATAGACAAAATTTCTCTCCAAATATACTGTAGCAATTAATTTTCCTATCAAAAAGTATATGAGTATCCCCATTATCTCCTACTCTATAAAATTAGATATTACTGATCTTTTTAAGTTTTTCATTCTAAAAGGTAAAAAGTGATATATTGATTTAATTTGCATTTTCCTTATTACACTGATGTTGAGCATATTTTTATATGCTTATTGGTCACTGGTATTTCTTCCAGGAATTTTTTGTTTATGTCCTTTGTCTGTTTTACTGTAGGGTTGTTTATCTTTGTAATATCGATTTGTAGGAGTAACTTATATATTATGACTATCAATCCTTCATTTCTTATATGTATTGCAAATATTTTTTCCTAGACTGCCACTTCTCTTTTAACTTTGTTAATAGTGTCATTTGTCATATAGGAGTTTTAAATTTTTAACAAATCTGCCTTCTTTTGCTTTATGGCTTCTGGGTTGGTGTTTTGCTCAGGAAATCCTCCCTAACTTCAAATTATGAAAATATTCTTTTATATTTTCCTCTAGACCGTTATTTTTATTATTATTTTATATTTAGAGCTTTAATCCATCTGGAATTTATTTTGGAGATTGTGTGAGATAGTAATGTGGTTTACTTTATTTAATGGTGAACCAGATGACTTCATGTTTATTATTGACTCATCCATTCTTCCATCTATGATCCAATTTTTTTCTTATATATTAAATTCCAACATATAAGTCTACTTCTGCACTCCATATTCTAATCCTTGATCTATTTTACTTGTCTGTCACAATTACATAGATTTTAATTATTACTAGTGCCCTTTAGTTGATTTTGATAACTGATAAATATACCATTCATTGTTCTTTTAAAAAAAATCAACTACCCTGTGCATTTTTTAAACATAAATTTTAGAATCATTTTACAAGTTTCATAAAAACTTGTTGGGATTTTTTTCATGGTCTACAGTAAAGTTGTAGAGTTTTCCTGACATGATACATATATTCCTGGATATTTGACATGTTTTTGTTCATATTGGGAATGGTGTATTGTATCTTCATGATTTTAATTGATTACTACTATATTTGTAAAATTATTGGTTTTTAAAATTTTCTTTTAAGTTTAGTTATTTTGAGAGGGAGGGAAGGGGAGAGAGACAGAGAGTGAGAGAGGGAGAGAATAAGTGAGGAGGAGCAGAGAGAGAAAGAGAAAGAGAAAATCCCAAGCAGGCTCCTTGTTGTCAGTGCAAGATCATGACCTAAGCAGGACGCTTAACCAACTGAGCCACCCAGGTGCCCCTAAAATTATTGTTTTTATATGTTGATCTTCCTGGACACTCTCTGAAACTCTCTTATTTATTTTTTTTACTTTTTCTGTTGATTCTTTAGATTATTTAAGCACACCATGGAACCGTCTGCCATTTTATCTTTTCTTTTATAAGAACTTTCTCCAGACAATGAGTTGGGACACTTGTAGACCTCACCTTGTATATTTCCAATCTCTTAGAGATTACTGTCCTGCACTGCCTGTGTCCCAATATCTGAAAATTCTGGTTTCATGTTTTTTTGTTTAGCTTTCTAGTTGCTTAAGATGGAAGGGTAAATCTAGTCTCCATTCTATAGAACCACTAAAGAAACAGAAGAATGCAAAACTTCTTGAAGAATACTAGTGTGTATTGCCATTATATGAAACATTTACATTTAATAAATATAGATTTTAACCTAAGATATTATCAGATATATATGATCATCAGTTCAACTGTTCTGTTTCCAAACCAAGATTGGTAGCAGAGCAGTGGGAGAACATGATTAACTCATGGAAATGAAGAAGAGGTATTAAAGGATGTCTCCCTAAGATTTGTAGCATTGTGGGCTATTGTGTTGGCCCAGCTTTCACATAGCTCTTGCCTTGATACAGAGGCAACAGACTTCCTTCTTCTTCTGAGATTTGCTCATGTCATGCTCTGGGAAGCAGGAATTCTGATAGAAGATACAGAAGGAGAGGGCATTCAGTAGAAAAGCTTTAAACATGCACAGGCTTGGAATGGAGATGACTATGAGGGCAGAGATTGTGACTCATTCTGGGAAATATGTCAGGAAACTTTTGTTACATTAATAAAAAAGACTGAGAGGATAACATCTTCCCTCTTTTTCTTCCTCTTCCCTCTTTTCTGTCAGTGTGAGTTTGCCACATTCCTGATATTGATCCAATTAGTGGATATTGAATGCTCTTTTTGGCAAGTAGAATGATTTTAGTAAAGTCTTCAATCTCACAGTATTCAGGCCTCATGGATAAAAAGCAGTGATTGTACTAGTACTGTGCAGCCTTCTCTAAAAGCTGTCAGTATCTTCTTCCCTATGATTGGTCAAAACCCTTTTGGTTTTCAGCAGTAGCCGTGAGAATCTGGCTTATTGTGCTCAGGTTGGAACAGCTTCTGAAGTACTAACCGTTGACTCTGTCCTACCTTGGCTGTTCTTCTGGGCAAGCTGCCTCTGTGTTCTGTGCAGCAGCTGTGTGACTGCCTTTCACTCACCTCTTTCTGCTTTGCTATCTATACTGAGTTGAATAGTGTCCCCCCAAATTCATGTCCACCTTGATTTTGGACGTCAAGCCCCCATTTTCAGAATGGTGAGAGAATAATACATATCTCAAGTTTTAAGCTACCCATTTTGCAGTACTTTGTATGGCACCTATACAAAAGGAAGACCTTTCTCACTTTCCCTTTCTCTTCCTCCCACCCTCACAACAGGAGCCTTCTCTGAGTTAAACTGCTTAAGGTCAGGCACATTTTATTTTGTGAGAAACTAGTAAAGTTAACAAATTGTTTGTACTGCTTTGCAAGAATAATGCTTTGAAATCAAAGTGACAACTTGCTACCCAGATAATTTTCTAGTGTCAGACTATCACATTTCTTTCAGTTTACTTTTCAGTATAAAATAACTTCAGTACTCTTAATTCTCTTGAATGGTTTGCTTAGAAGAGATAATGTTATAAAACAGAAATTATTTATGAAAGAAATCAGATTTGGAGTAAATTTAAATATAGAAATCAAGACAGGGAAAGTCAGAACCTGTGTCATTTATATGTTTGTTTTTTATTTTATGATATTAGAAAAGCAATGACAAAACTTTAAGAAGATTTCAACTAGAGTGAACAAAATATGGTAAATCTCTATAAAGTTAAATTGGAAGTAGAAGCAAAGAGAAAAAAAATATTTTTCTGCACCAGGTTTCCCACATCCCCTCTAATCACTTATAGTAGCTGTTGGCCATTCCTTGGGCACAGATAAGCCGGAATGCTCTAGGAGGCAAAACCAAATTGTTTAATATAAAAAAAGTATGAGGCACAGATGGAGGTCCCATATCTATGAACTGAAAATTGAAAACTCCAAATGGCTAAGTTGGAAAACCTGCAAACATTATTAAGAAAACAAAAGAAGAAAAAGAGACTGAAATCCCACAAAATGCTTTATAGTGAAACTTAACATTGTACAGATACCTGTTGAAAGTGTTAATAAGGAAAATGGAACTGATGTGATTTAAAGTTACTTTTTGGTGCTTTGACTCCAAGAAAGAGAAGGGATTTAGCATCCTTTAAACTGTAATCATTGTCTAAAAACGTGTGTGAAATAAGCAGGCTGTGTAGGTCTGTGTAAACACAGAAATGCATGCTTCTGTCAGATAAGGTCACTAAATTGGTTCAGTAACCTTTTCTGGTCTGACAAGTAGCTGGTTTTCTTTTGCCTTTTTTTTCTTGGGGCCAGTGTGCTTTTCTGTGTTTGACCTGCATTTGGGGAAGGGGAGGGTAGTGTGTTCTGCTCATCTACGAAGTCAGGAATGGGCTGGAGGTGAAAAGAGGGGGGACTTGGCAGGTCTGAGAGTCCTGCCAGGAAAAGGGAGCAGAGCTGTTGTTAGAAAACCAACTTCTTAGGCAAATGAGCACAGTGACAGGCCTCTCTGTATGTCTTCATTGAATGAAACAAAGAATTGAAGACCCTTAAAATTGGAATTTTAAGTAGCCAAAAAGATGTTTGCCAAAGATATGCTAGAATTCTAGGAAAGAAGTATTGACCTTGTTTTGGTTTACCAACTAGAGGGTTAGTTTAAAAAGGAGAGAAAAACAAAAATTAGTATATGTGAAAACATTTGTGGTTTTTAGAATAATTTTGATTTCAGAGTGGAAGGAAAGTTTAAAACTTTCCTTATTTAGTCTTCCTAGAATAGTGTTTTCTTACATGGGTTGGATCTTTATTTTACTTTATTTGTTTTAATTTTTACAAGGAAAAACAGTACATGGTCACTGTAAAAACTTTTATAATACGTAGATATATAAAATACAGAAGAAAATATTTTCTTTCCTCTGTTTCAGATATGTAGTTTGTTTTCTATGTAAATATAAATATATGAGTGCACACTTATAATATATTTATGTAAATGGGATCATTGTTCTGTAACTTACTTTTTCCACCTAATATTATATCATGGCATCTTTTGTTGTGAGTTATTGAACATCTGTGTTATTTTCATAGTTATCCCTTTAACCTTAAATAATGTACATCTGCTTCCTGATTTCTCATCTGTGGACAATAAAAATTGATTCCTGTTGTGATAGATGAGGAATTAAATGTGCTTATACTATCTCCCACATTCCTTCCCGTTCTACTTCTGTTTTTTAAATTATATTATTATTTTTATATCATCAAGATTTATAATATTTAGATTTTGTTTATTATATTTAATAATAATGTAATTATTTCTCTTTGTCTTGTTTATAGATGGATTAGAATTTAAATCTAATAAAAGTATATAGTGACTGCTAATGTAGGCAAGATTCACTGCTGAACTAGGTATTGTGATAGAAGGCAGTATAACCCACTGATATGCTGCTGCCTTGGAGAGAATATTTCAGTCAAACTCCTACAGATTATCTTTTCTTTTCATACCTTGGCCTTGCTTAAGAAAGCTCTTTTAATTGGGAAGAATCAGAGTGTCTCCAGTCAAGGGCCTGTGGTCACGTGTGTTTTGTTGTTTGATTTCCAGCGAATGAACAAATATGTTCAGTAGGCATTCACACGGTAGGTCAAACAGAAAAAAGCAATAATTATGGGTTGTGTTGTGAAAATGGTGAAGCAAGGGGGTATCAGCCTATATTGGATGGGACCCAGCCAGAATTTTTTTTCCCCCACAAGGACAGCCCCAGCTTCCTTAGCTGGAGCTGAGGTACATCTCCAATCCTCTGCCCTAGAAAGTTTTGAGGTAAGGGTAGATTATTTAATAAATTACTGTGTTATGTTGAATAAACTCCAAAATACTAAAAGACCAGGGAAAATTAGAGATGTACAAAGCTTTTTTTCAAAGCTGAAATATGTTATATCCTCATTTTTACTTTTGGGTTTTGGTTTCTTGAGTTTTTGGTCTTTTGAAATGTTTGGAAATGCATTCCAAATGCATTTGGAAGGTATAATGATATCAGAAATTGGAACCAGAGTTAGTAAGATTGGGTGAGTGTGAGGGGTGGGCACGAGGTGGGGACACATTAACATTTTTAGAATTGTGTTCTGGAGGATCTCAATCCTTAACTACTTTACTACACCAACTTTGGCTTTTTAAAAAATGGACAGGTACTAGTTTAACATCTGATCTACCCAGTATAATCTTTGCTTTCCAGAGGCAGTTTTTACTTTCTTTTTTCACCCCTTAGATTAATCAGCTATGGGCAGCTACTGGTAGTATTGATTTGATCTCTTACAGAAGGAAAGAATAACCACCTGAGATTTGTGGCCTAGGTTTGGCCTGTTACTCAGGGTTCCACTGACCCTGAAGGGACTGTTTGATCAGTGTTGGCAGTGACCTAGAAACTTCTGCGTCCCTTAATTCCTCCCCAGCAACCTTGCCATTCTGGGCTGTTAACTTGAGTTTGAGTCCTATGTGCAAGACTACTACAAAGCAGAGCTGAAGTCCTTAGGTAACCACCTTTTTTTTTCTTTTTCTTTTTCTTTTTCTTTTTCTTTTTTTTAGATAGCAGTGTTTTTCTAGAGACCATTAAAACCTTATTAAAATTCAACAACAGAAGCCCTATAATTATTTGGATAGCTGGATTCCAAAAGGCATAACAGCTCTCTGGGTGGCATAGCCCATGGCAACTTGTGAGAAAGCAGACACAAACATGTTCTGTTAAGAAATCTTTAGATCCCCTTCCAATACACAATCAGAACCACACTAGAAAACTTGTCTCTATAACTTTCTATACAGCTTCCAAGACATTTTCTCCCTAGAAGTTCAAGATTGGGATTTATTACAGCAGTGTGATAGCCTGGAGACATATGTTCAAAGGACAATCAATGAAGGATTTAACAATCAATGAAGTATTTGTTACTTATAGGCACAGAAGGCTTTGTATACTAAAAAAGTAAGTTTCCTTCCTAACCCTACTACCCTCTTCACCCACACTTTCAGAGGTCACCACTGATACCAGTGTCTTGGGTGTCCTTCCAGATATATTCAGTACACACAAAAGCGTATGCATTTGTATTTAAACAAATGATGACATAATATACACACACGCATACTGTTCTGCACATTTTTCCCCTTAATGATCTGTTTTAGTTATTACTCCATATCACTACTTGTAGAACTTACTCAATTTTTATGGCTACATAACATTCCATTATTTGGATATACCACAATGTTATTTAACTTCACTGATAAGCATTTAGGTTATATCCAATTTTATGCTGTTGAAGCAATACTTTATACGTATCATTCCATGAATTTTGTTTCCTACATGTGCAACTCTATTTGTAAGATGCATTTCTGGGTGGAAGACACGTGCATTATTAATGTGTATAGGTATTGCCAACTTGTTCCTGAGGAGATTATACTAATTTACCCTGCCCTGGCAACATAGGACAGTGTCTACCATTTTATTTATATTTTTATCTACCCGCTATATTTTCATGCTTTTTTTTATCTTTGCCAATCTGATAGGTAAAAAAATGGTATCACACAGTTTTAATTTGCATTTATCTTATGGGAAACATTAAACCTATTTTTCTATGGTTAATATCCCTATGTACTTCCTCTGCAGTGAACTGTTTATATCCTTTACTCATTTTCCTATTGAGTTGCTGGTCTTTTTCTTATTGGTTTATTGGAACTGTCAATACATTGTAGAAATTAAAGCTATTTATATATTGACATAATTAGTCCTTTTCTATGATATGGCTGCAAATCCATTTTTCATATTTTGATGTTTGTCTTTTGACTTTATGGTGTTAAGGTTTTTTTTTCTGTGGAGTGGAAATTATCAATATTTTGTTATGACTGTGAAGTTTTTGTCTATTTTTAAAATATCTTTATATATACATATATACATATATGTATATAAACATACAAATATAAAATCATTTGCATATATTTTCTAGTGTTTTCATCTAGCACATTTATGGCATTGTTTTTTCTCATTTAAGTCTTTATTCCTTATTTTGGTATAAAGTGAAGGGCATTCTGTGGAGATAACTTGAGTTTTGACTGTGCGGAGGAAGTGTTCTCTTTTTAATTGGTGTTTGGCTTACAGCACCTGGACACATTCTATTAGTTTCTCTTCTGCAGTGATGGAATGAAGCAACCTGCTTTGTGGCAGATGGGCAGCACGGAGTTCTGATGGCTGAAGTGTAGTTAGATACAGGACAGTGACAGTTTTAAGTTATGAGATTAATGGCAGTTACAGAGGCCTAGGTTAAGGCTGGGCAAATTGCCAGAAAGTAAGGTTTGAGATAGTAGTAAAGACCATTTAAAAAGCAGTCTCAGCACTGTCACAGCTCAAGATGAGTATTCGCAGAGGCCAGTTTAGTATATGGAGAGCTCCAAGTGAGCATACTATTCCTAAAGGTTGGGAGTTGTTTGTGGCCATTTCCCCTGAGACAGCTACAGATTACTTGGTTGACTCTGTTCTTAGAGTTCCAAATGGGAACTTGAATGAATTAAGTGAAGTAATTCTCAATCCTGGCTGCTGCATTACAGACTACAGGAAAGTTGTGACTGGGAACCCCAGCTAAGGTTGAGAACCATTGTTTAATGTAATCAGTCTGCAATCCCTTTGAATCAGGGATTGCAGTACATGTTGCCTCAGTGCCTCCAAAAGTGCACACAAATTATCTGGGATCCTGTTACATACAGATTCTGATTCAGAGGTTCCCGAGCAAAGCTTGAGATCCTGTGTGTCTAACAAGCTCCCAGATGACAAGGAGGCTCCTGGTTCCCAGATCACCCTTGAATGCTTCAGCTTGTTACTCAGTGTGCAAAGTTTGGGCTTTCACCACTCCACAACAGCCAGTAAGCATGTTTCTACCATGATGCTGATCTCTGGCAGAATTGCTTAGTGTGGTATGGAGAGCACTGGGGTCATATGGCCTGTTTTCCAGTTCCAGTGGCTCCCCCAATTAGTTGTAAGACAGATCTCTTAAAAGTACTTAAGTCCTTCACCCTCTAATCCCTAACACGATAGGTTTGAGTTGGATAAACTGCAAGGTTTCCTTTGTTCCTGCCTTCTCCTGTTCTGGTCCAGAGTGTTTTCAGACTCCGTGGAGACAAGGAACCAGTGTTTTATGTGCAAGCAGACTCTGTAGTTAGGACCCTTTCTTCCCCAGGGGCTGGGGCCTAGTCTTAACTTTGGATTGCTTGGGGAAAATAAAACTAACACATGTTAAAAAATTAAAGAAAACTTGACATTGAATTGTAAGCTATCATAACTACAGAATGAATGCAGGGAAGCTAGAGTTGAGTGTCTACCAGGAAAGTCAGTTGAGATTTGAGTTAATTATCATTTATTGGGCCAGACAGACTGTAGTACTAGCTCAGGGGGCAGTTCCTCATGCTTTTATGTTTGCTTGTCTCTACAAAAGCAACCTTCAACGGTGAAGAGGAGAACATATTTTTCTGCCTTAAAACAGCGTAGGAGAAGGCCTACTTCTGTGAAAATAAATGTTTGAAAGGAAGCTAATATTCTATAAACTCTTTTTTTTCTATATTTAATTTTTCAAGGCTAATGTTGACTGTTAAGAGATTGATACTGAAAAGAAATTTACCGTATATATAGGCTGTGTCAAAAATCCCATGTATCTCCTTATAGACACCAATAAGTAGTATCAGAAAGTACCCACAATAGAAACAACATCCCTTAAATTACAAGTAATATTAAACATGACACATCTCTCTATCTTAATTCATTGGATAAGAGATCAGATAATACATTTAGATTTTATAACACAGGTGTATAGGAATTTTTGACTTAACCTCTTGGTGTCAAAGGAGATGTATCTTGCCTTGTATTAGAATTTGCCATAAGAAGAGGTTGTATGATCAGCCCTCATGAAACAGAATAGTTACCTTCATTTGATGAATCCGATTCAGTACACACAGTTCAGTTCTAACTCTTCTCTGAATGTCTAAAGGGTTTTTTTTGTTCCCTCTATAGCTAGATTATTTTTAAATTGCAGACTGCCAGTACTTTCTGTCTCACAAACACGTATCATTATGGTTTTACTGTATTTGGTAAATCTTTTATATAATCAACTATTGATTATCTAGTATAATGAGGGTGATCATACAATATAGTAGAAAACCATCTAGTTTAGTCATTCAAGTCAAACTATTTCATGATTTAGGAGCCTCTTTCTGTGGTTATAGGAGGCCCATTCTCAACAGCAGGAAAACCCATCTAGTTTTAACATAATAAACACAATATAGGTCATTTTATAGAAAGATTATTTTAGTTGCAAGTGACAGAAAGCCCAATCCAAGTTGGGTCAAGCCAAGGAGGGGCTTTTTGAAGCCGGGTAATTGCAAAATTTGAGGGTAGAACTAACTTTAAGTATGGGTGGTGTAAATAGTGTAATCAGGATCTGGTCTTTCTGCATCTCATGGCTTTGCTTTCCTCTGCATTGGCTTCATTCTCAGGCTCCATTTAATTACTTGATGGCTGCCAACACTGCCAAGGCTGCCCGTCTTCCTGGTTGAAATCCAGTCGAAAAGAGAATACCGTTCCCCGTCCCCTAACTGAAGTCCTGAACTGTTTTCATTGGCCCTAAGTAGACTGCCCGTCTGAGTTTCTGAGGTCAGCAGGACTGATGTCCTTATTGGCCAGATCAGAGTTCTTTGATCATTCTCATAGTTGGGAGGCCATGTCCACACTGACAGTGAAGTAGGGAATGCTTCCATAGAAGATAATTAACTACTCTTCCAGAAGATGGGGCAATAAATACCTGATGTAAAAAGCAGCAACAACAACAACACTCCCTACATATATCTTTCTCAATTTAAACCAATATTAAATGTCATTTATGTTGTCTAAATATAGAGATTTCAGTGGTAGAAGGACATCGGGGATGTACTTTGTGTTTAGATGATGCAGAATTAGAATTAAAAAAAATGATTAATTCTACAAAATGTATAACTTGAATGAAATAATAAAAGGTGATTGTATTGGATACCTAATAGCTTACTTTACAGGGAAGAATGATATTCAAAATGTTTAACAACCTGTGGCAGTGGTATCAACCAGTCATAATAAGTTGGATCCAGCCAATTAGAACTGGTGCTGATCAGGACCAAACAGCAGCATTCTTTTGTGAGTGCTGGTAAAGTGTCAGCCCAGGCAACCGGGAGGCATTGGTAAAGGTGCCGCCAGATTTCTCAGAAAATTTAGTTCCTGTATTAGTTTCCTAGGGCTACCATAAGAAAGTACTATGAACTGAATGGTTTAAAACAAGTACATTCTCTTATGGTTCTGGAGGTTGGGAGTTGAAAAGCAATATGTCGGCAGGGCAACACTCCCTCTAAAAGTTCTAGAGAAAAATCTTTCCTTGCCTCTTCTTGCTTCTGATGATTAGTGGCAACTGTTGGCATTCTTTGGTTTGTACATGCACCACTTCAGTTTGTACCTGTGTTTTTCTGTGGCCTTCTCCACTGTGTATCTGTGTCTCTGTAACCAAATTTCCCTCTTCTTGTAAGGATGCCAGTTGCATTGGATTCAGGGTCTACCCTATTCCAGTATGACCTCCTCTTAACTTTATTACATTTGCATAGACCCTGTTTCCCAAATAAAGTCACATTTACAGGTTCCAGGTGGACATGAATTTAGAAGGGACATTATTCAAACTAGCTCAGGTACCTAAAATCCAATGCTCTTACATTGTTGGCATGACACAAAATTAAAAAAAAAAAAAGCAATATATTAAAATGTACTATAAATTTTTTCTTTTCTTATTTTATAGATAAAAACTGGATTTTTGAATCTTAGTGAAAGGATTTTTTTTTTTTAACATTTTATTTTATTTTGGGGACATAGACAGAGCATGAACCGGGGAGGGGCAGAGAGAGAGGGAGACACAGGATCGGAAACAGGCTCCAGGCTCCGAGCCATCAGCCCAGAGCCTGACGCGGGGCTCGAACTCACGGACCGCGAGATCGTGACCTGTGTGAAGTCGGACACTCAACCGACTGCGCCACCCAGGCGCCCCTCTTAGTGAAAGGATTTAAGTGAATTATGAATTGTTTTAGTTGGAATGCTATTCTGTATTTTAACTGCTGCATCAGAATCAGTAATCTCATCTTCATTAATTATAACTATTTCTGTTAAAATGTGAATGTTAGTATGATAGTTTGGTGGAGAATTAATAATATTCATTGATATGTAGGTATGTTTGTACATGAGGTATTAACATTTTTATACAGGACCTTTTTTTTTTTAATTTTTTTAAAATGTTTATTTATTTTTGAGACAGAGAGAGACAGAGCATGAGCAGGGGAGGGGCAGAGAGGGAAACACAGAATCCGAAGCAGGCTCCAGGCTCCGAGCTGTCAGCACAGAGCCCAAGGCGGGGCTTGAACTCAAGGACCGCGAGATCATGACCTGAGCCGAAGTCGGACGCTCAACCGACTGAGCCACCCAGGCGCCCCATATACAGGACTTTATTGAATTCAACCAAATTTTGCTTAAAAAAATGGAACTGACCACAATTAGATAAATATTATCCATTACTGTATTTAAGAGCAAATATAAGAAAGAGGCTAGCAGTACAAATTGGTAAAGGGCTTGGAAGTCCCATCTTCCCCATGGAACATTTGAAAATGGTGGTATTGTCATCAAGGTTTTAAAGAATGAATGGCTTTGTAGAAAAGAGTTTAGACTCTGGAGAGCAGAATTGAAACCATTGAGTTAAGGTTAAAGATAAACATTTCAATGCAGTATAATACTTTCTCAATGAACAATGTACTGTGTATGAAAATGGAGGCGGTAGTCATGTAAGGGAGTAAAGCGTGGGTTCCTGGAAGTGCTCAGGCAAGTGCTGCATAATTATTTCCCTGTGACGTTTAATGGAGATCTTGTGTTAAACAAGAAGTCAAAATGGAAGGTCCCTTCTAACTTCAAGATCTGTTGCAAGTTCTCCTTAAATTTCTCTTTTTATATAGGCCATGAAATCAATATTAATATGTGATGAAATATTTCTTTAAGTTTAAATGCTTTTTAACAGCTGCCAACCAGAAGTTTTGCTCTATGACTTATGTGCTATGGACTGCTTAGGAAGGAGCAGGGAGATCTAAGAGAAGGGGGAAACATCATTAATAAGTGAGAATGGTAGAGGATTAAAACTTCTATTCAATGAGTAGCTACTATGTCCAGGGTTTATTGGATGAATTTCTTTATCCATATTATCTCATTTCTTTGAATGTATTTAGTTTTTTATTGCTCAGTTTCAAACTTATGGAAAACTATAGTGCTTAAAATGATGAATTCTTAAAATAATTGGCATTTTCTTATGTATTCTTTGGTGATGCAACACAGGACTCTTCTGAAGGCTACATGTGCAAAACACACTTTCAAATTAAACCCGAGACTCTGATGTCACATTCAGGAACATCTGCCTGTGTACAGACATGTCTTCCCATTGAGGTAAGTGGTTTAATATGTCTTATTCTCCTTTTCAGTCTTTTTGAAGTATAAAGGAAACAATTTAAGTCTTAAACATATATTTGAAAACATTAACTGGCATTGGATCCTGGGCCTGTTGTAAGGCAAAAATTGAATATCATTGGTCAGGAAGTATTTTCTTCTATAATATCGAAAGCAGGAATTGTGGTAGTGTAAAGATCTACTGAGTCCTTACAGACTCTGAGCCTTCACCCTTTTGGTTTCTCTTGGATCTGAAGACCACAGATGACTTCCATTGCCTATTGATTTTTCTCCAGTGAAATCCTCCCAGGACAACACAGACATGTCCCTTAGCTGATTAATACATAGCTGGAGACTTCTTTGCCTAGTCTGCCTTTAACTCTTTTCCCTTTAAAACTCTATGCCTTTTAAACTATGCTGGATCTGGGTCTCATTCCTTAGGGGACTTTAACCTTGACTTAAAAATCTTCCTAAATTAAATTTTAATAAGGTGCTGATGGCTTGGTGGTTTTCTGGGATACTTTCAATTTTATTTTTATCAAAATGCAAATAGCCTTCTTATATTGTTATTGTTAATAAAGAAATTTTTATATATCTATGGCAAAAGTAAACAAGAAATATGTAAAGAGTACAAAAACTGCCATATGTCCTTTAACTGGATGTAGCCACTATTATAATAAATATCTTTCCACAAATTTTCTGTCGTACAGACATGTACATACTTTTCTTTTTTTTTCAATGCACAAGTAATATATCATAGACTTCTTTACATGTCAGTAAATGTAGAATTCCATAGTTCTTTAAATGGCTTCATTGCATTTCATCCTTTGGATACACCATAATTTTGTAGAGCCCATTCTGAAGTAAAGTACTTGAATTCTAAAATAGAATTGATGGGGATCTAATTGCCTCAACACAAAGGAAGAAAATACTAATGCTTGGAATTCTGAGCATTCTGGTAAAATGCGAGATTACGATTTTCTTGTGAAGGAAGAAAGAACCATTTCCTAGGACCTGTTAAGTCAGACCCATTTGGCAATCCGGCATTAGACTCCCACCTCTCCCCACTGCCTGTGTATGACACTGGCCTAGAAGTAACTCTTGCCAATATAATTCAGTTTGCAAGTTATTCTTGAGGGTATTGTGCTTGGTAATAAGCTAAGTGCCCCTGGGTAGGCGCTCAAATCCTGATTACTGCTTCGTAGTTCAAATAACCAACATTGCATTAGGAAGCTTTTCAATTCATTATATATTAACTTAAAAAATGCACACAGAAATGGTGATTTAAAAGATGAATTACCAGTTTATGCCTAACAAGTTGGCAGAGATTTGAAAAGAACTAAAAAGCAGTGTTGACAGTGTGAGGGAACTGACACTTTCTGGTTGATGTTTCAACTTCACAGAGTTTAAAGACGGGCACATACTACGAAAAATCTATTCCAATTCTAGGAATTAACCTCATAAAATAGAAATCTTTTCAACATTTTCTAACAAATTTCAAACATGAAAAGGTTGCAAGAATTTAGCAGTCAACATCCATATACTCCTCACCTAGAGTCTTTCATTGACATTTGCTGTGCTTGCTTTATTACATGTCTGTCCCTCTATTCATCTATCAGTACAGTTTATTTTTTAATTTAATACTTCTACCTCAAAGTAAATTGAAGAAAAATATTAATAGAATTATTGGAAATGTACACAGAGATTTAACTGCAAGTACATTCATTTCACCATTATTTATACTAGCAAAAAATGGAAACTGTGGAAATACAGAACAATAATGGATTGGTTAATTATGGCACATCTCTGTGATGGCAGTTGTGATTCCGTAGGCCTGGAATGGGCCTGAGAGTTTGCAGTTCTAAAAAGTTCCCGAATGCTGCTACTGCTGCTGGGCCAGCAATCACATTTTGAGAACCACTGCACTGCTCTATAATAGAATGCCTAGCATATTTGAGATGCTGCACAGCTGAGATGGTTAGTTGAACTGATGTATGACAGCATTGATATTGCAGTAATCTTGGTGAGATGAGAGATATCTTAGGTTGGGTTCACCAGAAGCAGAGCTTGAGATGGAGGTGCTTATTCACTGATTTGTTAGGGATAACTTTTAGAAGAGAGTGAGTGACAGAAGCAGGATAGGACAAGGGATAAAAGCTAAGGAAGAATGTGCTCTCAGCTAGAAACTAGCTTGGGTCTGACCCCATGGGAAGCTCTGGAGCACAAACTACACCTAGATTTACTTCTGCTTTGTGTCATTGGGATGGGTCTTTTTGTACTCTGTGACAATTATTGGCTTGTCGGTCATTCATTGGATGAAGTAGAGGTAGACATAGCTTCCCAAGCAGGGTGTCTCCGGTGTTACTAGGTATTCTGCTTTGTGTTATCAGCCAACAATCAAAACAGCTAAGTGGGGATGGGTACACTGGCCTTAAGGGGAGGTGGGTGGGGCCTCAGCAGTGTCCACTGCCAAAGAGTAACCTGAAACCAACAAAATGGGATCTTCAGCGAAATATTTATATAAGTTCTGTATTTAGATGAAAGCAGGGAGATGATATTATTTTGGAAAATGTGTTTATTTTTCATAGAAATATGCCATTATGTTAACATGTATTTGAAATGAACTAATACATATAATATTTTTTAATAATGTTAGTGTTAGTTGCTAATACAGTGAATGCCAATAGATACAACTTTCTTTAAAGCTCATTGGGATCTCCAATTAATTTTAAACATGAAAAGGGATCCTGAGACCAAAAAGCTTGAGAACCACTCATCTAGATCAAGGAACTATTACATTATTACATGTGAAGAACACTGATAACTAAAATGTATAATAAATGAATACACAAGTAAGAGTTAAAACAAATAAATCATAAATAGAATTCATCCATGCAGAGAAGCATCTCAGGGGCCACAGGTGAGCTTGCAAAGATTACTATGAGGAGTATCTGGGGCTTTGGAGACATTAAACTGCAAATGAAGGCCTAGGCAAGTTAGTTGTCTTCAGATACCTAGAAGCCTCTTCTGTGGAAGAAAGAGTAAATTTACTCTGCTTCTGAGGATAGAACTAGTTTGTGTTTGTAAAATATTCTAGATAATTCTCTCTAATGTTTAGTGTTGCCTACAGTGAAATCAGTCAACTTGCAGAGTTGTATACTCCCTCTCCTTTTGTGGAGATATTCAGCAACGGAGTGGATAACCCTCTGTCTGGAATAGTGAGTGGTCATTGACTGAAATGTTGAGATGCTTAAAGCACCAGGCAGATGATGAATGAGTGAAGTGGGTGTATCAAAAGTGGCAGGACTGTGGAGAAGTGGACATGGCATGACTCGTCCAATAGGGGCAGCAGACATACAGCTCCAGGTGGATTTTCAAGACAAGGCAAAGATCTGGATTTTTGTGTGTTGGCTTAATTAAAACAAAAGAAAACAAAACAAAACAAAATTGTGCAGGTCACACAGACTATACCTATGGGCTGCACATGGTCCTCCGGCCACCCGCATGTAACCTAGCCTCTATTATAGAAAGAAGTCCTTTATTGTATAGAAGACTAAGCTAGGGGACTGCTAAGTTCTCTTTAGATTTTAAAGCCCAAAAGTTCCAAATCTGTACACTTCTGATTTAAAAGTTTTTAAAGGAATGACTTTGCTAATAGTTGCTTCAGTTTTGTTTTGTTTTGTTTTGTTTTTATTTTGGCCATGTATGATGTGGGAAATCTACTCACTTCCTTGTCCTAACCAGAACCAGCATTCTTGATTGTAGAAAGATAGCTGGATTCATGATTTTTATGACTACAAAATTATCTCCAATGGTATGTATATAATCATAGGATTTTAAAAATCAAAGTGAAATATAATGGAATGTATAAGTGATTTGAGAAAATCACAATCTATATCCTTTTTGAAATTTTTAAAATGTAATTCAAAATGGTAGTTAAGAGAATGAGAGGGTATACACAATTCTCTGAAATATAATGGCGTGCTGTTTAGAGTTGGCTTTGAGGAATAGGAATTCTTATAGGTTAGTCATATTAGATAAGACAGTTATTGTTGTGGGTGCCTGGGTGGCTCATTTGGTTGAGCGTCCAACTCTTGATTTCAGCTCAGGTCATGATCTCAGGGTTGTGGGATCGAGCCCTGCTTTGGCTCCACTCTGAGTGTGGAGTCTGCTTAAGATTTCTCTCCTTCCTCTGCACATCCCTTGTGCTCTTTCTCTCTTTTTTTAAAAAAAAGGACATTTGTTGTTGAGAGTAGTTAATATGATTTGCTTGTGACATTTCTGAGTTTGTGAAATAACAACAAAGACTTTGGGAATTTTTAAGCAAGGTATTTTCCTTAGCAGTCACCAAAAGAAATCTATTGCCTCAACTTAAAATCTTTGATATAAATGAATTTTTCCTCTTGAAATGGTGTCAGAGATAGGTGTGGAGCATATTTTATTTATTCATTTACTATCTTCATTACTTTAGAGCCTCAGGTTGTACCTTCAGATTACATTTTTTAAAACTATGAAAATGATAGAGTCATAAAGATAGCAATAGCATGCTACTGGAGGAAGGATTTTTGTCCTAGGGCCTTGTAGTTCACTAACTGGGACTTTCCTTAGTCCAGGGCAGGTAGAATATTATAGAAAGCCCTCAACAAAAACAACCTATCATAAATTCCCTGAAGCATAAAGCCGAGAATCAGTAACTGGAGATGATCTCAATTGCCAAAAGAACATATTCAAGAGAATGATGATTTTCTGAGGTAACCAGGTCTTCAAATATACTCATTTGCCCTAAGGATTTTATTAAGTGGCTTCTAGGATGAGTTCTATTTTGTATGTCCAAAATAGACTCCTATGTCATAATGTTGTGTGTATGTGTGTTTAATAATGGAACAAGTGACAAGCAATGGCTCTCAGTATTAACAATTTCTTTGTAAAGCAACTGCTATTTTTAGACTAAAGTATAGACCTGTTGGTAAATGTAACTAATGAGTGATAAGCATGATTACCCCTAGTATTTGGAGATGTAATTATTAAAGCAATGTTAGAATACCAGAAAGCCTTTTATGTTTAATGTGCATTGATACAAATGGACACATGTGTAGTAGTCAGTTTTTATTTATTGATATGATGAATTTAACACTGATAGATAAATGGGTTGTTAAAGAAAATAACTATTAATACAGCAGATCCAATTGCACTCTTGTGTTTTTCTTGAGGTATTTTGATAAAATTAAAAGACAATGCAAATTTTTATTTTATTTAGAGTGTAAATATGCCATAGAGTGATGTGGTATTTGAAAGTGGGGAGTATAGGATATGCTCAAAACCAACTGGGTCCGATTAGGATTTGCAGCTGTAATTAAACTGTGGATTATTACACTAAATATAGTATTTATTATAAAATTATAAATTTTATATTATAAAATATATTATAAAGTATTTTATATTTTATATTATTTATTATAAAATTATGTTTGTTAAGTTATTCTTAATACTCGCCAGAAAGTACATATAAAGACAGAAAGTACATATAAAGATGTGGCACTAGAACTGCTTGATCTAATGAAATCTTAGGGTTAAAGCAACTTAGTGTTCTCTTGTGAAGCCAGGGAGTCGTACAGGGAAATGTTTCACTTTCCTGAATCTTCCTTCTTCTCTGGGCCCTACGTACCTGAATGAATATTACTTTGCAAAATTCAGAGTGTGTTAGGTTAATTGAGAACCTATCGCCTTAATGTCTTTTTAAAAAAATGATTTATTTTTGAGAGAGAGAGAGAGAAAGAGAGAGAGACTGAGGGAGGGGGAGAGAGACAGGGAGACAGAGGATCTGAAGCAGGCTCTGCACTGACAGCAGTGAGCCCCATGTGGGGCTTGAACCCATGAACCATGAGATGATGACCTGTGCTGAAGTTAGATGGTCCTCCAACTGATCCACCCAGCTGCTCCCCTAAATGGCTTCCTAAGGTTAGTTCTACGCTGGAAATTCTCTGTACTATTTTTTCCTTGGCAAAGAGAGAATCTATTTTTTGAGAGAAATCAAGATGAGTCAATTCAGGTAGATAACTAATTTTTTTTCTATTTATCAAGTTAGTAGAAAAGCTTTTGTAAAGGCACCTGGCATGGCCATTGTATTTTATCTCAGCAGCAAGTTATATTGGAAAGTTTCCTTTATGTATAGCTCTAATATTGAGGCTTTTTAAAAATCAAAAGTAAGGTTATTTCTAGCCATAGATGTGTACTTGAGAGAATACTGGGCTGATATATATTTTTTTAATTTTTTAATGTTTGTTTTTAAGAGAGAGAGATAGAGTGCGAGCAGGGGTGGGGGTTGTGGGCTGGCCAGAGAGAGAGAGAGAGAGAGAGAGAGAGAGAATCCGAAGCAGGCCCCAGGCTCTCAGCTGACAGCAGCAAGCCCCACGTGGGGCTCAGTCTCATAAACCATGAGATCGTGACCTAAGCCAAAGTCAGACACTTAACTGACTGAGCCACCCAGGCACCCCTGAACTGGTATTTCTGTATCAAAATCTGACAAGCTTTCAATGTGGAATGTTTATGTCCAGTTATCAAGTTCTAACAGGAACCAATTGTTTCTGAGGAAGGACACTTAATGTATTACTTTAGTTGTTCTAATTGTATGTTCCTACTGTTTCTTATAATGAGTTTGAGATGCTTTCCATGAAATACTTTAAGAAATATACTTAATGGATTGATTGAGGGTTTCAAACTTTATTTGGGTACTTTCTCATGGAGAATTTCTGAGCAGGATATCTTGATTTTACAATCAAATCTAAAATAAATGAAAGTGAAACCATTATTTTGCACTTCTTTCTCCCCCTTTGATTTTTAAAAATTTTTACTTAATTTCATTTTTTAAACAAGAGAAAGAGAGTGCACATGAGTGCAAGCAGGGGAAGGGGAGAGGGAGAGGGAGAGAGAATCTTCAGCAGGCTCCATGCCTAGCCTGGGGCCTCTTGCGGGGCTTGATCCCATGACCTTGGGATCATGACCTGAGCTGAAATCAAGAGTCAGACACTCAGGACACCTGGACTTTGGCTCAGGTCATGATCTCACAATTTGTGAGTTTGAGCCCTGCTGCATCAGTCTCTGCTGATGGCTCGGAGCCTGGAGCCTGCTTTGAATTCTGTGTCTCCCTCTCTCTCTGCCCCTTCCACATTCAGACTCTGTGTCTCTCTCTCTTTCTCAAAAATAAATAAACATTAAAAATTAAAAAAAAAAAATGTTGGATGCTCAATTGACTGAACCACTCAGGGACCCCAGAATTTTTTTTTTTTTTAAGCCAGTGGAAACTCAGTGTATGGTTGGGGATAGGATACATTGCTTGGAATATATTACAATGAGATTTGATCTTACAAAAGATTAAATAGAATCTAAAATATTTGAGTTTTCAGAATTATTAATTATATTTAAAATCCTTTTTTTTCCCTTAGTTAAATTGAAAAAGTTAATTAAAAGATTATTTTCTGGAGTAAAAGAAATATCCATTAGCATAATTTTCTATGCAGGGCTCAAAAACAATGTTGTCATATACTCTAAAGAAATTGAATGTTACAATGGAAATGTGTGATCTCATGGTGAACTGTAATCTTCTAGATGTTTAGAGGGTTGTTTTCTTGGTAGCTTGAGTGAAATTAGTTACTTGTTGGGATTTTTTTTTAACTGTCAGATAAAGATTAACTGTTGTACAGAATATTATTTTACTGTGGAACCATTGCTCAGAACTAGGGACAGTTATGCATATAGATGGCTACTTACATAGTAGGACTCTATAGCTCCCCATATTTCTCCCACTAGTACCTGAAGTGCCCACTATTAAAGAGCTTTATTAAAAACACAGATATATATATATATATATATATATATATATACATATATATATATGTATATATATATATATATATTTTTTTTTTTTTTTTTTTTTTCAGGGAGAGAGCAAAACATTTTCAAATTGGGTTAGTGGTTCCAAACCCTACTGCTGAAGTCTGAGCACTGATCTGGTTAGATTACTCTGATCACCACTGTGTCCTTACAATCTAGCCCAGTGTCTGGCATATAAATGCTGGAAACTAATATAGCCTGTATTTTAATTTTTGTAGATTGAACTCTCTAGAATTTCCCATCTAATATACTGCTAACTTAACTAAAAGTCCGCACTGTTAGAATAAATATTTTATCATTATTAACTTACAAAGTTTTGGGGAATATTTATTAAAGTTTATTTCTGGATTTATGTGCCTAAGGTAGTAGACTGTGGAAAAAATGAAGTATTGGACTTTGTTACAGTTTTTCAAAGTGAAAAGCTAAGAGGAAAAACTAAGAATAAGGCATCAAAGTGTTTTTAACAATATTGCTTCTGATTGCATAAATGGGACATGGGAACTTCAATAATGTTTTTCCATATGGTGCTTGCAAATTTGCTATTTTAGAGGTATTCTTTGCTCTTAGCACATTGTTAGTCTTTTGTATTTGTGATAAGCATTGAGAAGTTACATCTAGTTCTAGCTGACCTCAAAGGAGTCTTAGTTGCAGAGTACAGGTTTGTCTCAGCTATAGTTTAGAATGGATTGGAAAGAGTAGGAAGGCTATCAAGCTGGCAGTGCTACATAAAGAATGTCTAGATGGATGCCTAAAAGAATGCCTTCTTTGGCTGGTGGGTCAGAGGGTACAGCAGCCTGGGTAATTAAATGTGGTCTCTCTTCTCTTGTTGCTCATCCCCAGCATATTTTGAAGGAAGAGAAGTTGTAATCTGAAAGTTGTAAGACTCTTGGATGAGAGAGTTAAAATGACCATTGATTAATCTTGAAGTTCTATTATTAATGCTTTCTTTCCAGTAACTATTTTTGAAATAAGTAGTTCACCCTCAGCATCACTTTGGGTTTGTTAGATGTGAAACAAAAGAGAAAAAATATAATGATGATCTCAAACTATGTAATTCTCCTGTTTATAGACTTATTTTTAACTATATTTATACTTTTCTCCCTCTGAATGTGCTCTGTACAGTGTTTTTGTCTCAAGACCCTCCATGATATCAGTCCCTTTTTTATTTCTCTTGCTTTCTTACTTAGTCTTGACCTTGCCATCTCAGTAATGCCCACAACACCTAAGTTCCATGGTCCCACATTTTTATGCCACACTTATGTTTCCACTTCTCTGTTCTATAATCCTGTCTCACCTCTTTCCTTCACTACCTGATTTCTTGAATAAGCAATCTGTAATACCTTCACTCTTGTCACTCATTTCAACTTCAAGTCTTTTTCTATTGACTTCTATCAAAATCAAGCTATGGAAATTGATTTCTTCTAAGTTACTAGTTACCTTGTAATCACCACATCTAGTGTTCTTTTCCCCCTTGACCACACTGCAACGTTTGACGCTATTGACTAAGACCTTTCTTCATAAATTCTCTCTCCTTTTTGACTTTGTGACACTGATGACAAAGTATTCTTTTTATTCTCTCTTTCTAACAGTTTATTATCACTATTATTCTGTGGCTAATATCTTCCTGAAGTCAGAATCCTTGGGGAGTGCTGAAGGTCAACTCATACAAACAAAGATGAATCCAGAGGGCAGGGTGGAGGTGAAAATGAGAAGCCAAGTCAAGAGTCATGACTACAGAACTTGGGCAACTACCTCGAATAAAGCTGAAGTGCCCATAGCTTTTCAGTTTGACAGCTGGCATTTTGACAAATCAGACTGACTTAAAAACACATGGGTGGAATCTGGCAACAAGAAACTTGAGGGCTGGGATTCCATCTGTTCCTTTGTCCCTTTGGCTGCCTTATGAACCCATTGACCAATCTTTGTTTCTACACTGACTTTCAATATTTAGGGAAGAGGCTGTAGCACATGCTGGACATTCTTGAAGTGTGATACTAACTTCCAAAATGTTTTTCCAAATCATACTCATTTGGTGACACAAGGTGTTGGAATTGACCTGGCAGGAAGTCTAGTATCTTGGGGATTTTTTTGTTTTTGTTTTTGATTGTTTTGTTTTGTCTTTCTTTCTTTCTTTCTTTCTTTCTTTCTTTCTTTCTTTCTTTTTTAACTACTTATTACATCTCAGGTTCTGGGGAATGGCTGTCGGAGATCTACATGGTGGTGAGTGTAGAAGGGAATGTTGGTAAGCAAGAGTGGCTCTGCATTAAAAGTAATTTGGGGCTGCACATGTGAGTGTTGAGACTTTAGACTGATTTGAGAAGTAGAGTTTTTCATATGGTTTGACTAAATCTCCTCTTCTGAGGAGCAATAGGCTGTCTGTGTTAGGGCCTCGACCAGATTGTTGGTATGTTGTTAGGTTCCTGAATCTGGGATCTCCATGCAAGTTAATGAGGAGGACTGAGAAACAGAGAGACAGACCAAGTCAGAATCTATTAATGAAAGCTGAGATTCAAACACCAAGAAGAGTAGTACAAACATTTCCCCCCAAATTAGAGGGAATGATGGTGTCACAGGTTTGAAGTTAGGCAGAGATGAAACTGCAGTAAGGTTAGGTGGGGAATAAGGAGGACATGAGTGATTGCCCCAGCCATTCTGGAGTGTGCTGGATCTTCTTTGCATTTCACGAATGAATAGTATTTGAGTGTGTCAGACAAGTTTAAAGAGTTAGGAGGAGTCAAAAGGCAGTGTGAATATGTGGGTAGGAGAATCAGATGAGTTCTATAATTTGAATGTGCTTTCTCCTAGCTCTGGTCCTTGTCTGTGTTCCCTGTTTTAGTCTTTTGTTTGTTTGAGGGTATCTGGTGAGTCTTTCTGGATGTTCTACAGCTGTTGCCGATATTGGTTGGTAGCTGAGGGTTATTTATATCTTTGCTTAGAGGTGATAGGAAGCAACTTAGTGGAAGCTGTAGTCTCTAGTGTTATCCCCCTACTCAACTGCTCAAATCCTTGAGCATAGGATTCATAGCTTAAACTTACCCTGTAGCATTTTCTCAGAGAATCATTTTGAATGAGGGGTCTACCAGAAAAACTATTATAAAGAACTACCAATAGAAAGTTTTATTCTATAGAAAGGCTTTTCTTGTGAAAATATCCAATGTGGCATTATTGCTCTATGATAGGTATTTTGCGAAATAAAAAGGTAAAAAAAAGTGAGAATATACTTGTCTGAAATATGTTGTTTATAGAAGCTCCAAAGTATATTAACATGAAATTTCAATTTTTCCAAAAAGACCAAAAATATCATATTCGACAGAAGATCTTTTTTGAAAAAAGTTTACACAGCTTCCATACTTGTATGTATGATTGGTAGTTTAGTGCTCTTTTTAAAAATAATAAACAAATGAATGTTTCAGGAAACCTGTGCTAGACTGAATCAGGTGGAACTGATTTAATGTTATGGATAATTGCATAATTAGTGCTATAAAAAATAAACCATACTATCTACTTGATGGACTGGAGCTGCTGTGAAGGAGGTGTGTAATTATACAATCAGCATCCTCCTCCTATGCTGATTCTAGGTAATCCTTTTTCTGCCTTGTCTGAGAAGGGGCTTCCTGTCTTGTGTTTCCTGATGTTATTTAAGTGAACAGAACTGAGCATTGAATAGTTTCCAGTCCCTTGGTAAGTCTTTCCCTGTCCTGTTTCTATGTGAGTGCATCCTTTGAGACCAGTGGCTTTCATACTTTTTGATATAAACCCACAATAAGAAATGCATTTTATAGTAGGACCCAGTATATTGCATATGCACATACCTGAAACCAAGGCTTATGAAACATTTTTTTTTAAAATATAGCCTGTTTTACTAGTTATTCTGCTGTATTTAATTTTTTAAAAAATGCTCATCGAGGCCCACCACTTGATTTCAGAACCTGCTAATGGCTTATGACTCTTATTTGGAAAATACTGCCTAGACTTTTGGTGATTACTAATGTTAGTTGAAAGGATTCTGAGAGTAGTGTAATGGGGCCGCCGTGGGCTTTGGGTAGCAGGTGGCATGGCATGGTTGAAAGAGCAAGGGCTTTGGAGTTGGGCAAATTTGGTTTTAAATCCCAACCTTCCCTCATTTTAGCTGTGTACTTTGAACATGTTACTGAACCTTTTTGAGCCTCAAATCCCTCATCTGTAAACCTGGGCCCCCAATACTTAAGGGAGTCAGGAGGTGGGGAATCGGGGGCTGAGCATAAGTGGGGTTGATGTGTGCATTAAATGATATCATGGAAGAAACAACTGGCCAGTGCTGTGAAAATAAAACACAGTGCTTCATAAAGTTTATATTCCTTTCTCCGCTCTTTCTCAACATCAAACATATCAACAGTCGAAGGGTACTGTAACAGTCCCTGCCTCAAGGGGTGGTTTATGAGGATCAAATAGGATAATGGGTGCAAGGATTAACAAATGTTAATTTTTATTAATGCAACTTAAGGCAGCTTTACTGTTTCAGAGTAAATGTGTGCAAGTGGATAGACTTCTACAAGGTTAATTGACAACACTGGGAAACAAAACTGGTGCTGAATTTCTGTGTTGTGTTGTGACTGTTAGCAGCAAGGATTATTTTGAAATACAGTGGTATCGTGTGTTGATACTGGAGAGCTGCTACCAAAGCTGCCAAAGTATGATTTATAACAGAGCCCATTATAAATTGCTGTATACAAGTTGTTCCATATTACATCATATGTAGAATTTAAAGAAACTTTAAAATTAGTCAACAAAGGATTTTACTTCATCAAGACCTGGAAAATGAATATCAGAAGACAACTAATTACCTCTTGTATAATATTTGTGAAATTTTCTTTACCTTAACCAGAATATAGTATATTACTATAATTGTGAGGGTAAAAAAAAATTTAACCTTCATCTTACTGCATGAAATCTTGGAGAGGGGAGAATTTTCATTGTACAATTGTACATGGTTCTAAAACCACCTCCTTTTGTTTAAATGTGTTATAGTTTTTACTACTTCTGAAATAGTTCATGACTTTGAAGTGCTGTTTCCTCACTAGTTCCAATTTTTAACTTTCTCACCTGAAATGAAATTTCTTGGTCTCTATACTGTCTGTGCTCCTCTCTTCCATGCATTTTTTTCTCTGAAGTTGTACTGATATTGTGATTATTTAGTGGTAACCTGGGCTTTGTTGGTCATGGAAAGGGATATAAATCAGCCAAGGCAAGTATGAAGCAATGGCAGCTACAAAGCATCTTTATGTCTTATTTTCCACGGTGTCCAGTCTCTACTTGCTCTGAAATGTCTCAGTCTCACGTTAGGCATATGTTGGTTGATTGTACTTAATTTCCCTGACATTTCTGTTTTCAGATGCTTCCATCACATTAAGAAATACCCTAATGCTTGTGTTAAGTTCAAATCACCCTTACAGGCATTCAGAAGAAAAGGCCCGGCTCCTTTAAGACAGAAACACCTTTTTCTCAGCCAGAAAGCTCATTGTAAAACTGAAGGGCTTACCCAAAAAGGGCTTTAATGTAAATTGAATATTGATAGAGAAAGGAGGTTAATTAGCCTTAGTAACTTGGTTGCTAAGGAAGCATTTTCCTGATTGGGAGGGAACTCTCCTGGGTGTTCTGCATCTTGTTGTGGGCCTAAGACGCTTTGTTTTATCTCTTGCTTTCTGTTTCTGAGTTGGAAGAGGAAAGAGCAGAAAGCTATCATAGGGATGAAAAGCTGTGGGAAGCAGATGGTTGTTCTCTCTTAGCTACAGAAAGAGAGAGCTAAATACTGACTAGCAACAAGCCAACGCCAGCAAGGACTCTTTGTTTAAGGCAGACAGTTGGAAATACCATGAGGGCAAGATATAAAGAACTTGCATGGGAGAACATAGAGAGGTTGGACTAGGGTTTTTTCAGTCCCTGAAAACATTGCAGGTGAGAGAAATTAAAGGCCGTTGTGAATGGATATCCAACAACCATGTCAAATAATAGGATTACATGTTTTCAACATGGTTGAGGTTATTAAGAGAAGTTATTTAGCTTGTATTTATTTTACATTTGGAAGATTTTATTCTCTATTATATATGAAATTTGGTAGATTTAGAATTTGTTAATCTATATTTTAATAAAGAATGTTTAGTTACAGATATTGCTTTATGTTACATGGTTTATTGTTTAGTGTAATAGAAGTGACTTTGAAGTTAATAAATTAAAATTTTTCCAGTGAAATACTTTTTTTTCAAAACAAAAATGTCTTTGAATATCGACTAATCCATGTATGCTAAATTCTCTGGTTATCTTTAAGTAATTTGTGAAAGATTATTTCCACGTACTAAATGGTACTTGACTAACCTCAGGGAGTTAGTGCCTATAGTTTACTTAATTTCTTTTTTTTTTCATTCACTGCTTTGTTCAACAAATATTTTTTTGAATATCTGTTGAGCACCAGGCATTGTGTTAAAGGGTACCAAAAGAAATAAAGCACTCCTAGGAGGTAGTGATGCACTTCTTAGGAGAATTTGGAAAATGAAAATAGTTTTGCTGGCATTTTATGGTCTGTGTTAGATTTTCTAGGTTTTCTTTATTGTTAGCGTTGAATATTATTATTTGTTGTACTGATTACTGTATTATTTGTTGTCTTTAGTTTTTATGGCACTTTTAAATTATAAAATTCTTCTCAGCACTGTTATTTGGATTGATTTTAATAGACATAGACTTAAAAATACAGCTAGAATTTTGTGGCTCCTCTTATGACCCTGGATAGGGTCCTCATTGATAACCTGTCTGGAATTTACCTGGTTTTCCTGGCCATTCAGTTCTTATATGCTGAGTGTGATAGGAGGATCTCAGTGGAGAAGCAAAATTTGGTGATCCTTTTGAAGGCCTCTGATTATAATAATATTCTCAGAGAAGCTAGTTTACCATGGAATTACTTAAGTATAACCAGAGGACTTAGTAAATATCAGTGATGACTCTAACACTACAAGGCCAGATGGCATTATCAAGTAAAACACATTAATAGAATAATAGACTAAATTGGACACCTTCAATAAGATAGGGATAGAATAATATATTAAATGTATGGAGAGTACTCACTGGTCTCCTTCCTTTTTTTTTTTTTTTTTTTTAGGTTTATTTTTTTGAGACAGAGTACACATTTGCACATGTGTGAGTGGGAGAGGAACAGAGAGAGAGAGAGGGAGAGAGAGAATCCCAGGCAGGCTCTACACTGTCAGTGTAGAGTGGGACTCAGGGCTTGAGCACCACAACTGTGAGGTCAAGAATAAGTTAAGCTGAAATCAAGAATTGGTTGCTTAATGGACTAAGTCACCCAGTCGCTCCTCCTTCCTTTTTAATGTGGAAGTACGAGTACATTCTGATAGTTAAAAAAATTTGCATGCTAGGTCCACACATTTTCAGATTTATCTGCTCCCTAATTCTAATCTTACTTCACAATCTATTGGTTTAGACATTTTATATCCTTTGCAACTTGGATTATCTTTTAAAGATTTGAAGTTTAGTAAATGAACAGTGTCTTCAGGAGAAAGGAGAGCAACAATTATGAAGTTTGATGTTAAAAGGTAAATATTTTGTAGATTTTGAGCACAGTGATGAATAATGAGAGAGCACAATGAGAGAAACGGAGGTTAGTAATGACAATATTTAGTGACCCTTTGGATGTCACATTTATTTTACTCTGCATTATTTTATAATAAGAGTATTGTTTATTTTTTTGTAGCTGTTAGAGAGACTGCACTGAGCTGAGATTAAAAAAATTTTTTTTTAGAACTCAACTGCTTCTATTAAGATGAAGCCCAGCTAGTAAACTCATTAAGTAAGGACCCTAGGCACTCCTCTGGTGCGGAGACTGAAAGCACAGTATTGCAGACATCTTTGCATCACGGTCATGAATGACCTTGAAGGAAGCCAGCACTTCATAAAGCAAAATCCTCTCTGTGGCACTTCGTTTTGATTTGATTGATGCTTTAGAAAAAGCTGTAAGATTTTCTTTTCTTTATAGTGTGGGGGCTATACTCCTTACACTTCATAGATTTTTGCACTTGTCTGGAGTATTTTGTTGGCAGGTTCTTATAGGTTCTGATCTTTCACTGACTACAGTGCAAGTAAGCAGTGAAATCACTCTCCTTTGATCAATTATTATTAGGGAGTGAGGTCTTGGTGCATTGGGATCATAGTTTTTACGAATGGAAGAATACTGACTTTCTAACTTGAGTGTAATACAATAATTTTTCTTCCATCATAATCTTTCCATGCATCTCAGTTGGCTGAAGGGTCTTTAATACTGAGGTTTTATGATTTATATTATTCAAAGGATATTTATTTCTGTCTAGCCACTATCCACTGTACTTTCTTAGATTGATAGCTTCCCTCCTTTTAGTTTTTACCTTAATGTCCAGTGTAGGTTTTTAGTATACGTTTTTATATCCAAAGAAGAGAACACTAGAAATCTTAGATGATGAAATGATTATTTTACCTCTTCAGAGTTACTTGGTCATCTCCTACATAAGCAGTTATAAGTAAGGATCATGCAAAGGTGTAATCATTCATTTGTCTGCTGTGACCACTGCTGTAGGAACGCCAGGAGAAAATTCTTTAACATTTGGCTGTGGAAAGTGTGTAAAGGCTATATTGGGATCCTTGGGGCTAGGTGTTTAGGAATTAACATATACATTACGGATAGGTAGAGGTGTAACTCATATCAAGTACAATCTGGTGTATTGAAGAGATCATTTGGAACCTTCTCCTCTCCACCAGGGAGCCTGGTTCAGCCCAGGACTCCAAACCTCAGTGCCTCACTTTCCCACTTTGGGATCTGAATTTGCTATTCCTGACCTATTTCTCCTAACCTGACACTGAATTTTGCATCTTGATTGGCCCACCATTCTGCTTTTCCTTATACTTGGTCCTGTATGAATCTCCATTTATTTTTGACCTTGCCCTTGTAGTTTGATTCAAATTCCTGGTGTTTCTTCCTTTGTTTTGCAGTTTGATACGATGCTGTATGGTTCTATCCGAACTAAGCCAATCAGTCAGGTTTTTTGATGGACTTCCAGTCCTAATCATTAAACTTCTGTCTTATGAAGATAAAAGGCCCCTTGGCCGTAGCAATCCATATCTCCAGGAATTCTGTAAAGCGACTGTGTGAGAAATTTTAAAGACGGTAGTAAAAATATGAGAGGTGTAATTTAGGAATACCTAAATACTTATCTCTTAGATCTTCCCAATTTGTTGAACCCAGAAATAGCTCAGTAAATAGGTACTTAGCCAGCCTGTTTTTTTTTTTTTTTATTTTCCTTCAATTACTTGATTAACATCATGTCTCATGGGCAGCTTCATTTTGAAGACCCTCTTGAGAATCTTTGCACATGTTTAATTTATTCTCAGTCCCTTATATAATATATTTTCTGGCTGATGGACATCTAGATTTTTCTCTTTTAAAAGTACACTGTGAATGCATTGAGATAAATAAGTTCTCAGCCTTTTATACAACTGTTAGTGATTTTTCTTTCTTTTCTTAACTAAACTACTGAAATGGTTAGAAATCTATTTACTTTCATGAACTAGAAAGCAAATCAGTAAGTATGGAAGACTGAGGTTTTAGTAAATAGAGATATATTTGTAATTTTTCCAGATAGTCACAATCAAGGTTTTCTTAGAGACTGATTTTGTAAAGTAGGTATATAAACAGTTATAGCAGAAAATTCAAACTTATTAATGGTACATATAGAAAAGAGAATTGCAATAGGTACTCAATTTCTAAGAAACTATTGCTCTATTAAGTTTATAAAATAACAATGGACATTTGCAAAATTCTGGTAAAAAGTTTAAGAAAGGCTTTTAGAAAAGTTTTTCTAGCTTTGTTCAAAAGCTATGTTAAAAGACTATTGTATTTATTTCTAATTATTTCATATTAGGTCCTCAAATGCATTTAAAATGTCAAAATATTTTATTTTTACTTGTGAATTGATTGTTGGTTAATTACAATATGCATTTTGGAGTAATAATGAATTAGAATGGGTACTATTGAATTAGAATAAAAACTTAAGAATTTTAAACAGATGTGACTATGGATGTTACATAAAAAGTCTTTAAAAAAAATTAACAGGGTCAGTGGTGGATTCATTACAAGGCGTTTGAAGGAATTTTTCACCAAAGGATCCTTTCCCATTACTCATCAATTCAGTTCTCAACTTTTATTGGATAAGTACTTTGTACTACTTAGTATAAAGAAAAATCAAGACATTATTCCTACTTTCAAAAATTATTTAAAAGCTACATATTTTAATAAACATTTGAGTGGATTCTACAAAGAGAAAATATTTTCTGTTACTATGTTACTGTTATTAATAAGCCAATTATAATTCATAATATTAAATAATGGAATAAAACTAAAAGTGGCAATAGAATTAACAAAACCATGAAAAACAACAATAGACAAAATAGTAATAGCTTTAGGGATATAACTGAAATACAAAATATATGTATATTATAATACTGTTTTGCATGTGCCTGAGTGATTATGTTTTAAGGATGTATTTTGATTATATGTTCTGCCTAAAAGTACCTGCAAAATATAGTGACTTTATTTACTTATTTTATTTATTTATTTAAAGTTTCTTTATTTTTTATTTTTTTTTTTAATTTTTTTTAACGTTTTATTTATTTTTGAGACAGGGAGAGACACAGCATGAACAGGGGAGGGTCAGAGAGAGGGAGACACAGAATCTGAAACAGGCTCCAGGCTCTGAGCCGTCAGCACAGAGCCCGACGCGGGGCTCGAACTCACAGACCGCGAGATCATGACCTGAGCCGAAGTTGGTCGCTTAACCAACTGAGCCACCCAGGCGCCCCATAAAGTTTCTTTATTTTGAAAGAGAGAGCTCACACACATGAGTGTGAGCAGGGGAAGGGCAGAGAGAGAGGGAGTGAGAGAATCCCAAGCAGGCCCCATGCTGTCACTGAGAAGCCTGACGCGGGGCTCGAACTCACGGACCGCGAGATCATGACTTGGGCCGAAGTCGGCCACTTAACCGACTGAGCCACCCAGGCGCCCCCAACCTTAACCTTATATATCATGCAACATCACTTTTTTCACATTGTCTTAGTCAGAAATGAGTCTCAGATCTCCCAGTTTCAAAGGCAGGAAACCACACAGGAGCCTGTATGTACTCAGAAGACATGGCTTATTGTGAGGTGGAGGAGGAGAAAGAGGAAGGAGGAGCTACTACAATGTGTAGTATTCATTCATAAGTGCATTATAATCATCATATGTTTGATAAAATTTATATCAGCATACTTCCAAAATTAAAATTCATGCTAATTTTATAAAGAACAATATTTTACGGCTGAATTATATATTCATCTGTAGGTTAGTAAGGGTTTTAATTGCATTGAGAAAAATAAATCTTACAAAAATATTTGCCTAATGTTTTCATTTTAATATATATTGAATATATTCTGGGTACAGAGTATTACCCAATTCATTAGGGGAAAAATACAGGGAATTATAAGATCCTACTTTACAAGACCCAGAACTCAAACAAGTATTAGCTTTTGAGGCAAGGGCAACACATCAAGAGTAAAATAGTAACCCACAGCAGTGACATAAGTTTTCAAGGAAGAGAGAGATAAATATGGTCTGAAATTATTTACAAAGGCTTCATAACAGAATTGAAACTAAGCTAAAGACTGAAGACTGGGTGAAATTTTGGGTAAATGAAAAGTCCAAGGATGATGTAAACTCAAGTATGTAGAATCACTCAATATCTTGAAAAGTGCTATGTAATAATAGCAATTGTTATTAATGGGACTTGAGGAGATCCATTCCCAAATGAATGGAAGACATCCATGTAAGGTATGGCTAGATTGCAGAGAGCTTTTATATTGATATCTGTTGTTTTCCCCTGTTCACCACTCATTTTTCACTTCTCTGATTAGGTACTTTTATTTTCTCCCAACTGATTCATTTGGCGAATATTTACTGAGCTCATACTGTATTTCAGACACTGTTCTATATGCTAGAGATATAGTGGTGAATCTCACTGTCAAAACCTAGCCCTTAGGTATCTTCCCCTACGTTCCCCAACTGGGAATTGTTTTGTTAAGACAGTTAATCAAAGGGGCGCCTGGGTGGCGCAGTCGGTTAAGCATCCGACTTCAGCCAGGTCATGATCTTGCGGTCCGTGAGTTCGAGCCCCGCGTCGGGCTCTGGGCTGATGGCTCAGAGCCTGGAGCCTGCTTCCAATTCTGTGTCTCCCTCTCTCTCTGCCCCTCCCCCGTTCATGCTCTGTCTCTCTCTGTCCCCAAAATAAATAAACGTTAAAAAAAAAAATTTTAAAAAAAAAAAAAAAAAAAAAAAAAAAAAAAAAAAAAGACAGTTAATCAAAGTGTCCTGTCCTCCCCCGGCCTAGGGTGAGCATATGACTAACCTAATAGAGGCCCAAGGATGGAAAATGGATGGAGTAGACTCATTCTGAATGTGATGCCCTGAGGAGTCTATTAGATCTTTTTATCTACATCCCCAGAGCTAACATGGTTCCTGTCTTTCCCCAGGCAGAGATAAATTTTTCCTTAAATTCTAGGAACTAGCACCTATCCTTTCAATAAATTGCTTTTTGTTTAGTTTAGCTCCAGAATCAGTTTCTATTGCTTGCAGCCAGTGAACCTTAAGACAGTATTGTATACCTATGTCGGTTCCTAAAGGATTTGAACTATATTGTGTAATCAGTAAGGCACTCTTGGCAATTTTTGAACAGAGAGCTTTATTTTTAAGAAGATTTGGAGATGTCTTATTAGATTAGAACAAGGAGAGATTGAATTAGATTCACCATTAGAAGGCTGTTAAAATGTCCAAGCACAGGGGTGAATAAAGGTGCAAATTAGACTGATTGCAGGAGTAGAAAAAAGTGATGGAGAAGAGCAGGGTTGGTACTAGGGTGAGGCAAGAGAGGCATACTCACCTAGGATGAGTACCTCCTTAAATTTTGTGCTCTAGGCACCTCTCTTATCTCATCCTAGATTTCACTCTGGAGATGATATTTAAAGGGAAAATTGAAGGGCTCAGTGACTGATTGGATACAGGAAATAATCATAATCATAATTACACCTATCACTGTGCAGATATTGTTCTAAGCTCTTTACCTTTAACTGAAAAATACTGTGTAGGGTAAATTTTACTGTCTTCATTTTACTGTTGAGTAATGTGTCTAGGTTACCTAGGTCATAAGGGAAAGAGCTGAAGTGTAAGAAAAAGGGATTTAAATATGAGAATTCTACCAAACATATGAAGAAGAATTAGTGCCAGTTGTATACAAGCTCTTTTAGAAAATATAAGAAGAGGGACACTTCTCAGTTCATTTTATGAAGTTAATATTATTATACTGATACTAAAATCAAAGATAGTACAAAAAATAAAACTATAGATCTATATCCCTTCTGAATACAGATGGAAAAATCTTTAACCAATATTAACAAAGAATTCAGCAATATAAAAATTATACAGCATGACCACATGTGGTTCATCTTAGAGATGCAAGACTAGTTTATATATTTGAAAAATAAATTAATACAACCCACTATGTTAAGTGATTAAAGAAGAAAAATGATATCAAATTAATCAACACTGAAAAAGCATTTGACAAAACTCAGCACCTGTTCTTGATACGAACTGAAAAATAGAAACAGAAGGAAACTTTCTTTATTTGATAAAATGTATAGTTTTTATTCTATTTAATGGTGAAAGGCTGAATGCTGTCGTCTTCAGTCTGGGAACAAGTCAAGATTATCTCTTCTCACCATTCTTATTCAAATAGTGATAGAAGTCCAGCCTGTGCAATAAGGCAAGAAGAGGAAATAAAAGATACAGATTGGAAAGGAAGAAACAAAACTGTCTCAATTTGCAGATGACCTGACATGATTTTTTTATGTAGCAAATTCTAAGAAATCTATTAAAAATGTTTTAATGTTTATATTTGAGATGGGGTGGTGAGGAGGGACAAAAAGAGAGAGAGGGAAACCCAGAATCCAAAGCAGGCTCTAGGCTCTGAGCTTTCAGTGCAGAGCCTGACATGGGGCTCAAAATCACGAGCCATGAGATCATGACCTGAGCCGAAGCTGGATGCTCAATTGACTGAGCCATCCAGGTGCCCCCTAAGAAGTTTATTTTTAAAAATGCAGCAAACCTAGAATTAATAAGTTAGTTTATCAAGCTCACTGGATACAAGAAAACATACAGAAGTCAATTGTATTTCTGTATACTAGCAATGAACGTGTGGAAATGACTTTAAAAATATCCCTTATAATTGCTCTAAAGAATTGGAAAATACTTAGGTATAAATCTAATAAAATGTTAATAGGACTTATATGCTGAGAACCATAAAATGCTGATAAAAGAAATAACAGAAAATTACATAAAATGGAGAGATAGAAAGTATTCATAAATTGGAAGATTGGAGACAGAGATGATAACAATTCTCCGTAACTAGACATATAGATTAACACAATTCCTATCAAAATTCCAGTAAGATTTATTGTAGATATAGACAATATTGTCCTATAGTTTTTTTTGAAAAATCAAATGAACTAGAATGGGAAGAATCAGCCTACCCGATTTTAAGACTTAATGTAGCCACAATAGTAAAGATTTTGTGGTATTAGTGGAGGGATAGACACATTGTTCTCAGTGAAAGAGAATAGAGACTCCAGAAATAGACCCATATAAATATGTTCACCTGATTTTTGGCAAAAATACAAAAACAATTCAGTTGAAGAAAGATAGCTATTGCAACAAATGTAGCTGGAGCAATTGGACTCCCAGAGGTAAGAAACCAACCCTGACCTACATCTTACACTTCATACAGAAATTAACTCAAAATAAATCATGGACTTAAAACTACAATATAAAACTGTAAAGCTTTTAGGAAGAAAATAGAGATTTTTGGGGGGATCTAGGACCAGGCAAAAAATTCTTTGACTTGAGACCAAAAGCATTCTCCATAAAAAGAAAAATTGGTAACTTGGACTTTCTCAAACTTAAAAGCTCTTGCTGTGCAGATGACCCAGTTAAGAGAATAAAAAGAGGGGCGCCTGGGTGGCTCAGTCGGTTAAGCATCTGAGTTCGGCTCAGGCCATAATCTCATGGTTCATGGATTCGAGCCCCGGATTGGGCTCTGTGCGACAGCTCAGAGCCTGGACTTGCTTCGGATTCTGCCTCTCTCTCTTGCTCTCTCTCTCTGTGCCCCTCCTGTGCTTGCACTCTGTCTCTGTCTCTCAAAAATGAATAATGTTAAAAAAAATTTTTTTTAAAGAGGATGAAAAGAAAAGTCCCAGAGTTTGGGAAATTATTTACACACCACATATCCAGCAAAGGACCTTTATTGAGAATATATAAAGAGTTTTCAAAACTTAAACAGTCCAATAGAAAATAGGCAAAAGACATGAAGGGACATTGAAGAGGATGTAACGATGCAAATTAAAACCATGATGAGATATCAGTACACACCTATCAAAATGGCTAAAACAAAATTTTAAATAGACAGAAAAACAGTTTCAACGTCAAAGCTGGCAAGAATACAGAGAAAGAGAATCACTGATACAACTGCTGGTTGAAATGTAAAATGATATGTGGTTTCTTAAAAAACTAAGCATTCAATTGTCATTTAATGCAGCAGTTACCTCCTAGGCATTTATCCTAGAGAAATGAAAACATATGTTCATCCAAAAACCTGCACACACATTTTTATAGCAGTTTTATTGGTAATAATGGAAAACTGGAAACAACCCTTTGATGGGTATATAGTTAGAAAACAACAACAACAACCGTGGCACAGCCATACTATGGAACAGTATACAGCAATAAAAAGGAACAAAGTACTGATATGCACAACATAGATGAATCACCAGAGAAATATGCTGAGTAGATAAAACCAGTCCCCCAAGGTTATGTAATGTATGATTCCATTTATATACCATTCTTAAAATGATAAAATTATAGATTGGAATACAGATTGCCAGTTAAGGCAAGAGAGAAGGCAAGGAGAGAAGTGTGGCTATGGAAGTACAACACAAGGGATCTTTGTGATGATGGAAATGCTCTGTATCCTCCCTGTATCAGTGTTCATATCCTTGTTTTAATTTTGCATTATTTTTGCAAGCTATAACAGTTGATGGCAATTGAGTAAAGGATAGACTTTTTGTATTATTTTTTTATAATCCATGTATATCTGATGTGTTTTATAATCATTTTAAGATTAAAAGTTTAGTTAAAAAATGATTTTAGATTTCAAAGTTAATAAAAAGGAGAATGAAGGTGCTTTTTAATATAACTGGGAAAATCCCATCCCTTTAATGTGGGTGGTTTCCAGAACTTATTTGAAAAATCCAATGAAAATAAATTAACACAAATATGCTGATGTTTAATAGGCACTTAACATCTTAGAATTTTTTTATATTGTAGTAAGAGAAAACTTGTTGACTGAAACGGATCTCTAATTGATGTGATTTCAGGCAACATGACCAGATCAAGTGGAGCAATCTTAGTAATGTAGGACATTTTTTGGGGAGGGAGTAATATATAGGCAAGTGTTCTTTCTAGGGACCTCATTTAGAAATCAGCTTTTCTGCTATGACTGCCTTTTTTAAAATTAACTTGTTTTATTTTTTATTTTTTTTAATTTACATCCAAATTAGTTAACATATCGTGCAACAGTGATTTCAGGAGTAGACTCCTTAGTGCCCCTTACCCATTTAGCCCATCCCCCCCTCCCACAACCCCTCCTGTAACCCTCAGTTTGTTCTCCATATTTATGAGTCTGTTCTGTTTTGTCCCCCTCCCTGTTTTTATATTATTTTTGTTTCCCTTCCCTTTTGTTCATCTGTTTTGTCTCTTAAAGTCCTCAAATGAGTAGAGTCATATGATTTTTGTCTTTCTCTGACTGACTAATTTCACTTAGCATAATACCCTCCAGTTCCATCCACGTAGTTGCAAATGCCAAGATTTCATTCTTTTTGATTGCCGAGTAATACTCCGTTGTATATAGATACCACATCTTCTATATCCATTCATCCATTGATGGACATTTGGGCTCTTTCCATACTTTGGCTATTGCTGATAGTGCTGCTATAAACATGGGGGTGCATGTGTCCCTTTGAAACAGCACACCCGTATCCCTTGGATAAATGCCTAGTAGTGCAATTGCTGGGTCATAGGGTAGTTCTATTTTTAGTTTTTTGAGGAACCTCCATACTGTTTTCGCAGACTGCCTTTTTAAGGCTTAAAGAAAAAAAGCTTATTTATCCATTTTGAGAGAGAGAGACAGAGAGAGACAGAGAGAGACAGAGAGAGACAGAGAGAGAGAGAGAACAAGCAGTGGAGAGGCAGAGAGAGAGGGAGACAGAATTCCAAGCAGGCTCCTTGCTCTCAGTGCTGAGCCCAGCATGGGGCTCGATTCTTTGAACCATGAGATTATGACCTGAGCTGAAACCAAGGGTCAGACACTGAACCGACTGAGCCACCCAGGTGCCCCATGCCTTTTTAAGCTTTTTTTCTCCCTTCCTTCAATTCTCTGCCTTCCATGACATTCAAGGAAGAATTTGACAGTGGAGTAGCACTAGAAGGATGCAACTCAGGAGTGATCATTTGAATGTATACTTTTTCACTTGAAGTTAGGAATTGGATTTCTCCTTTAATATTATTAGCATGCTTTATTGGTAGGGAGATAGGATTTAATCTTGCTATTACAATAATTTCCATAAAATGTCTTCTTACAGATTTCACACCTTAGTGTGAACTAAGAAATTCCCAGGATACCTGCATGTTGACAAACTTCTACCTAAAATTTAACAAGATCTATTTTTCCCATATTTTTGTAATGTGGACAAAATTGACTTGAATTATATCTCTTACTTATAGATTGCAGTGAAGGCTTTTCAAGAAGTGTTTTCAGTTGTATTAATACTGACTTAAGGTCATTTGGTTAATACATAGTCAGGGAGCTGTAGAAACCACATTATAAGGCCAGGGTTAATTAGTACCAGTGAAATCATATTATAGAGAATGTAATACTAAAAAGCTTTCTGAATAATAAGACTATTTCCATAACAAAATGTTTGAAACACATGTGTCTGATTTTCTTCTTGGAATGTAAAAATAATTGTATTTATAATAGATGCATCTACATACTTAAAATGGAAATATGGAATTTTTATAGAAATGCTACAAATTTGGTTAAATAGCTTTTATATTTGAATATCAGTTTGAACATTTTTATTTTGGGTTGTCCCATTAAGTTATCTTCTAAATTTAGTATATGGTAAAAGTAATTATCAAACCAATGGAGGGAAAGAATGGTTATGTATTAAATGTTATTAGAATAGCCAGATAACTACTTGGAAAAACAAGATTGTGTACCATCTTCATATCATATGCCAAAACATCATATGCTAAATGCACAAATTCAAATATAAAAGTGCTAAAGGGAAACTATAGGTTTATATTTTTATAATATGAAGTGGCAGGGGCTTTCTAAACATGACACCGATAACAAAAAAAAATATGTTACTGATCTCTATTGGTATGTAACAAACCATGCTGAAACTTAGTGACTGAAAACAATGGTGTGATTGTATCTCTCTTAAGATCTGTAGATTGGTTAGGTTGTTACTCCAGGGTCTCACCTGGACTCATTTATGAGGCTGCTTTTGTCTGGTGGATTGGCTGGAGCTGAAGGGTCTAAGAGCCTGCAATATCTCCCTCTTTGTTGTGTTTTATTCAGTTGTCTGGCCCAAGCTTCTCTACATGGTGGCTGGGTCCTGAGGAAGTAAATCAGAAGGTATGGGGCAGAACCCATCCTAGGTGGCCTAGGAGGCCTAAGCTCCAGAAGTCACACTTCTGCCACATTGTATTGGTCACAAGTTGCAAGGTCAACCAGATATAAGGGGGTAAGTAAATAGATTCCATTTCCTGAGTAGCAGTATCTCATTACAACGTAACATGGCCATAATGAGGCATAATTTTTTGGCATCCATTACTATAATGATCTCCCCCAGTATCTCTCTTGCTATCTAGACACTGCCTGAAAACAGGAACCAAGTAGATTTGGGTAAAATTTTAGATATATCCCTTACCCTCTGAACATTTACTGCTTACTTTCTACAATTTAAGGTCTAAATAGGTTTGGATTATGTGGTAGCCTTATTCTTTGAACTTGCCAACCATATCTGTACTACCCTTATTCATAATTGAAATCACTTTTTCAGTGACTTTAAGCAGTTTGATTATGATGTGCCTTGGTATAGTTTTCTTCATGTTTCTTGTGATTGGGATTCATTGGGCTTCTTATACATGTGGGTTTATAGCTTTATAAGTATTTACTTATCTCCCCCGACCCCATTCTTTTCCTTTGGGGACTTCATTTACACACATATTGGATTACTTGAAGTTGCCCCAGCTCATTGGTGCGCTGTTCATTTCTTTATTTGGTCTTTTTTTTTCTGTTTTATTTTGGGTAGTTTCATTGCTTTGTCTTCGTGTTTACCGATCTTTTCTTCTGCGCTGATCTTTCTCAGATGTGTTTTTCATCTCTATAAATTTGGTTTGGGTCTTCCTGCTCCCTTCCCTCACCCCCAGTTTTATTGAGATATAATTGACATATATCAGTGTATGAGTTTAAAGTGTATAGCATGATGGTTTGGCTTACATATATTGCGAAATGATTACCATGATAGGTTCAGCTAACATCCATCTTCTCATATAGATAAAATAAAAAGAAAAGAAAGAAAAAACAAAAAAGAAATTGTTCTTCTGATGTGAACTCTTAGAATTTACTTTCTTAACAGCTTTCTTGTATATCATATAGCAGTGTTAGTTCTGGTAAGCATGTTGTACATTACCCCCACAGTACTTATTTACCTTATAACTAGAGTTTTACCTCTTGGCCACCTTCCTCTAATTCCTCCTTCTCCCACCCTCCACCTCTGGTAATCACAAGTCTGATCTTTTTCTATGAGTTTTAAAAAATGACACATTTAAGTGAGATCATATAGTATTTGTCTTGGGCTTATTTCACTTAACATAATGCCATCAAAGTCTGTTTGTGTTGTTGTAAGTGGTAGGATTTCCTCATTTTGTTTTAACATTTATTTATTTTTAAGAGAGAGAGACAGAGTGTGAGCAGGGCAGGGGCAGAGAGAGAGGGAGACACAGAATCCGAAGCAGGCTCCAGGCTCTGAGTTGTCAGCACAGAGCCCGACGCAGGGCTCGAACCCACACTTTGTGAGATCATAGGCTGAGCCGAAGTTGGACGCTTAACTGACTGAGCCACCCAGGCACCCCAGGATTTAATTTTTAATGGCTAAATAATATTCCATTATATATACTACAACTTTTATTCATTGATCCACTGATGGACACTTAAGTTGTTTCCATGTCTTGGCTATTGTAAATAATGCTGCTGTGAACATGCAGGTGCAGAAACTTTTTGTTTCAATGTTTTTGTTTCCTGTAGACATATTCCCAGAATTGGAATTGCTGGGTCATATGATAGTTATATTTTTAATTTTTTGAGTATCCTCTATGTTTTTTTCCACAGTACCAATTTACAGTCCCACCAACAGTGCACAAGAGTTCTCTTTCCTTACATCAATACCAGCATTTGTTATCATTTGTATTTTTGATGATGGCTATTCTAACAGATGTGAGGTGATATGTCATTATGGTTTTAATTTGCATTGCCCTAATGAATATATTCTGAGCATCTTCTCTTGTATCATCTCACGTTTTGTGTATCTTCTTTGGAAAAATGTCTCTTTAGGTCTTTTGCCGATTTTTCAATTGGGTTGTTATTATTATTATTAATATTTTGCTGTTGAATTGTATCACTTCTTTATGTATTTTGGATATTAACCCCTTACTGGATATATGGTTTGCAAATACTGTTTTCCCATTCTGTAGGTTGTCTTTCCACTTTGTTGTTGGTTTCTTTTGTTGTGCAGAAGCTTTTTAGTTTGATGGAGTCCTATCTGTTGTTTCTTTTTTTTTTTTTTTAATTTTGTTGCTTGTGCTTAGATGTCATATCCAAAAAATAATTACCAAAACCCATGTCAAGGAGCTTTATTCCTATGCTTTCTTCTATGAGTTTCATGTTCCAAAGGTCTTTTTTTGAAAATCTACTAAACATGTTTAATGTTTCCTCTGGTTTAGGGGATGGCGATTGATATCCATACACTAAATCTGGCCCACAAGATTTGTTTTGTAAATAAAGTTTTATTGAAGCACAGCCATGTCCATTCATTAACATATTGTTTGTGGCTGCTTTTTTGCATTACAGTGGCTGAGTTGAGTAGTTGTTACAGAGACTGTATGGCCTGCAAAACCTAAATTATGTACTATCCTGCCCTTAACAAAGAAAAAAAAAATCTGACCCCTGGGCTTCTTGAACATAATGGTGGAATACATATAATAACTGTTTTGCTATGTTTACTAATTCTGTCAGTGATATCATTTCTGGGTTACTTTCAATTGATTTTTTTTTTTTTTTTGCTTCATTTTGACTTGTAGTTTTCTGCTTTTTTACATGCTTTTTTTTAAAATTAGATGGCAGACTTGGTGGATTTTACTTAGTATGTGCTGGGTATTTTTGTTTTCTTTCTTTTTTTTTTACATTTATTTATTTGATAGAGACAGAGACAACACAAGCTGAGAAGGGGCAGAGAGAGAGGGTGAGAGAATCTCAAACAGGCTCCACACTGCCAACACAGAGCCTGACATGGGGCTCGAACTCACAAAACTGTGAGATTATGACTTGAACCAAAACCAAGAGTTGGAAACTTAACTGACTGAGCCACCCAGGCACCCCTATTTTTGTTTTATTCTAAATATTTTTTAACCTTGTTCTGGGATACAGTTAGGTTATCTGGAAACAGTTTGATCCTTTTCAAATCTGAAAGTTAAGCTTTGTTAGATGGGACCAGAGCAGCCTTTTGTGTGGGGTTGATTTTGCTCATTAATGAGATAAATCTCTTCAGAGGACTTTATCCAGTGCCCCATGAATTATGGCTAGGAGGACCCCAAATTACTCTCAGCCCTATGCAGGTATCAGTTTTCTCTAATTCTTTTGGATGGCTCTTTTCTTGACCTGAGTTTTTTCCTCAAACATATGAGCTAATCCATACTCAGCTGAAGATGTGAGGGATTTCTTTTTTCTGTGCTGCTCTCTCCTCTCTGATTGTTTGCCCTGAAAGCTCTTAACAGTCATGGCCTCCCTGGCTTCTCAGTTCCATCTCCTACAGTCAGGAAGCCTGGTTGGCTCGGCCTGAGTTATGCCTCCCTGCACTGTGTCCTGAAAACTCTCTCTAGGCAATAAGCTGGAACAATCTTAGGACTTACTTTCTTGTTTTCCCACATCTCAGGGATCCCATGTCTTTGCTGCCTGATGTCCAATGTCTTGAAAAATCATTCTTTCATATATTTTGTTAAGTGTTTTAGTTGTTTCAGGTGGCAAGATAAATCTCTTCTCTGTTACTTCCTCTTGCCTAGTGATATTTGTGTTTCACTACATTAAAAGTAAATAACAATGCTATAGAACATACTGTAAACAAAGTTGAAAGACAAATGACAAACTGGGAAAAGCATTTGCAATTATTGTACCCTGCTAAGGATTAATAGCTCTAATATATAAGCAGGCCTTGTCAATCAATAAGAAAAAGATGAACAATCCCAATAGAAAAATGAAAATGTTATTTTTATTTGTTATTTGCTTTTATTAGTGGGCAGTTGGCAAAAGAACAAATTAAAATGACCAGTAAATATGTGAAAAGATTTTCTTTTCTAATAATATCAAAGAGATACTAATAGAAATGACACAGAAATACCACTTTCATCTATCATATTGCCAAGGAAGAAAACAAATGGTGATATGCATTGGTGACAAAACAGGTACTGCCTTTCTGGAATGCAATCTGGTAATATGTATGAAAATTAAAATAGTTACTTTTCTTAGCAATTCTAATTCTCGAAATTTGTCCTAATGAATAATCCCATAAATTTATAAGCAAAAAATTTTACTGTAGAATTACTGATAAAAACTGGAAATAACTTGAGTATTAGTTATTAGTCAAGTGATTAATCTTTATATATGCAATTATTTATTTTAAATTCTACAGTAATTATTTTTATAATTTTTTACAGTTATTTTCCTCAGTTGTTAAATATAGGTATGTATATACATTCAGATTATGACTAGTCTATTGCAAACAATGAGGTAGATAGATATTTATTAACACAAAAAGATAACATATTAAGTGAGGAAGACAAGTTATAAACTATTATGTATAGATGATACCATGGGAAATATACATACATACAAATACACACATATACATACACATACAGTAGTTCTCTGGAAGATAGAATTACAGGTGATTTTTCTTTTTAAAACATTTTTTTAATGTTTATTCATTTTTGAGAGACAGAGAGAGACAGAGTGTGACTGGGGGAGGAGCAGAGAGCAAGGGGGGCAGAAATTGAAGTAGGCTGCAGGCTCCAGACTTTAAGCTGTCAGCACAGAGTCCTGTGTGGGTCTTGAATCCACAAACTGTGAGGTCATGATCTGTGCCAAAGTCAGATGTGAATGAGCCGCACAGGTTCCCTTGATTTTTATTTTCTAGTTTCTCTTCTCATATTTAAAACATTTTTAAAAATAATGAGCATGTATAACTTCTACAGTCAGAGACAGACAAATAAACCAGAAAGGAAACCCTCACAGAGAAGCCTTATAAAGTTCTGAGACACTAGGTTTTATAAAATGAAAATGAGGGTTCCTGAGAGGCTCAGTTGGTTAAGCATCCAACTCTTGATTTCAGCTCAGGTCATGATCTCATGGTTTATGAAATCAAGCTCTGCATCAGGCTCCATGATGACAGTGTAGAGCTTGCTTGGGATTCTTTCTCTCCCTCTCTCTGTCTTTGCCCCTTCCCTGCTTGCGTGCTCTCTCTCTCTGTCTCTCTCTCTCAAAATAAATAAGTGAACTTAAAAAAAAAATAAAATGTTTATTTATTTATTTTGAGAGGTGGAGAGGAGCAGAGAGAGGGAGAGAGAATCTCAAGCAGGCTTCAGGCTGTCACTGCAGAGCTTGATGTTGTTGGTGGACTGGCAGGGTGGGGATGGGGGGCTCAATCTCACAGATCGTGAGATCATGTCCTGCGCTGGAATCCAGAATTGGCTCCTTAACTGACTGAGCCACCCAGGTGCCCAAACATCTTTGACTTTAATAATTTTTAAAGTCATTATTTTTAACATATCACCTAACAATATTTATGTCACAGGTAATAAATATCCAACAAAGAGTAGTTTGATTTTTAAAATTATTTTTTAAAAGTAAAATAAGAGACTAAGAATAGTTTTTACCAGACATCAAATTTACTTGGACAATGGGATGAGTTTATTATTATTATTATGATAAAATTAGGAGATACTAATTATCTCTATATGCGAGCCGCCTTTGATTTCATTTTAACTCCATTTTTGTCTATAATGTGATCTTTGATTATAAGAATTGCAGGGGCGCCTGGTTTGGCTCAGTTGGTTGAGCGTCCGACTTCAGCTCAGGTCATGATCTCGCAGTCCGTGAGTTTGAGCCCCGCATCAGGCTGTGTGCTGACAGCTCAGAGCCTGGAGCCTGTTTCAGATTCTGTGTCTCCCTCTCTCTCTGACTTTCCCCCGTTCATGCTCTGTCTCTCTCTGTCTCAAAAATAAATAAAAACGTTAAGAAAAAATAAAAAAGAAAAAATAAAGAATTGCAGATTATTTTGTTTTATTTTAACCAGGAGTGGTATATATACTTGCAGCCAGTATTTTCTTTTTCCCCCAGCACGTCACAGCCCACCGTGGCTCCTGCTTGGCTCCTCCTGGCTGGGGAGGGATGGCATTAGACAGGAAGCGCCAAGGTTTATATCACTGCTGAAGAAGTTGGGCCAGTACTTTGGTGCCTTTCCCCATGAGAGTCTCTCAGCTTTCTCTCAGTTTCTAAACCACTTCTTTACTCCTAGATATAACCTGTCTTCTAAAGAAAAAATCTTGTGTTTCTTACAATAAGGTGTATTACTTTAGCGGGAAAATTAACAGACATTAATGAACTTGAACTCTTACATTTCTTTATCTCCGTGCACCCTTATGATAACAGACCAACTCTTGAAACTTTGCAGAGACAAGCATTCTGTCAGCTTCTTTCCTTTGCCTTAGATGTAGTTGGCTTGCCACTAATATTGTACAATAGGAACCAGGGTTTATTATCAAAGATATTACTGACCTTTCAAATGAAAACACTGGCATATTAGTGTTCACATGGATATCATTTCTATAGTCCAATAAAGACTCCTAAAGCTTCACTTCTACAGTCTGTCTGGGTTTGGAATATTTTTATGCTCTGCTGTGAGAAAAGCAGGTGCACTTGCACATTTATTTCTAAGATTTGTCTATTTTGTCATATGATTTGGGTTTAAAATTTCTGCAGATGTCAATCTCAGCCATTTTTGCTATTAGTAGAGGAGCTTAAAAGGTAGCTCTTATAAGTCTAACTTCATATTTATTTTAGAACAGCTTAAACCTTGTAGCCTATTTTCTCTCTGATATGTTTTTTGTGGAATAACTTAAATCCAAAATTAGCTCAAAATGGAACCCTTCCCCTGTTGGAATATTGCTGTTTTAATACCTCACAGTCTTTTCCAGTTCGTGGTATCGACACTGCTTTGCAATTTGTTTTGCTGCCCTCTAGCCCTTTGGCTCTCCTTTCCATTATTGTATTTCCTTGGTGGGTGCCTGTGCCAGGTTCTGAGGCATTGAGGGGAGGGGTCTATAGGTTGTGGGCTCACTAGGCCAACTTTATTACTGAAGTCTTGAGAGCTCATAATGAGACTCATCTATCTAAAATATGACAAAGTTTGTTAGCTGATGTTAGCATCCTAGTGAAAATTGTGAGCTGGCCTGGTAATTTAGCATTTCATTCTAAAGTGAAGGTTTCTATGAACACATTACATAGACTAATGGACTTCCTTAGCAAAAGAAATAACCAATTAGTAATTCCATATCCTTTTATAACTGTGCTCTGCCACACCCCACTGCCCCAATTTTTGTTGTAAAATAATCAGATCAAATAATATCTTCTGTCTTCTAACTACTGTCTTTAATATTCATACTATATATATATATATATATATATATATGTCTTCAACTATACTTAGAAAATACATACAAAGAGATACCTATGAATTACATACAAAGAAATCTTATGAGTTACCTCAAGATTAAGGTAAATTCGCTCCATTTGCTTGGTAGTTGTGTACGGTTTTTGAAGCAATAATATATTTTATTTTTGCATATAGCAAAATTAGATCCCCTGCAAAATTATAGCCAGTTATATTTAAAATATCTTAAAGTTGTTATAAATTTGTAAAACAAAATTTCCAGTCAACATTGTTCTTTTTTTGAAGAAGGAATTTTCTTTTCTTTCTTGAGGAAGAAATATCATGTAAATACAAAGCATTTTTATTGTTGTTATGGGTGCTAATGACCTTTATCCCTCCAAATATTAGTATTAAAATTTAAAAACACCTTTTGCCAAACCCAAACATTCATCAATAAAGATCAAAGGTCACAGAGCTGTGATGATTCAGTAGTAAAATATCAAAGTATTTATAAAGTCTTTTTTACAGTTGCTTAAATTAGGTGAAAAGATTTATCGAAAGATCTAGGACCATCTCCAATTACAACAAAATATTTGCCCAAAGAAGTCTCAAGAGAACTTACAACAGATTCATTCTGCAAGAATTTTAACCTCAGCAACAAGGTAGCCATCTTTAAAACCTAAACCCAAACTAGAAACTTGAATCGTTTTCTTCATTTAATTTAAAAATACATTTCAAATAATTTCCCATGATAGTGGCTCCATTTTAATAGTTGAAGATGCCAGACTTGTAAGGTGTAAAATAATAGGCATATTTCTACTCTAGTAGATTTATTTTTCCTTAACTATCATTCATGTTGCTCACAAAACCAAACAAACCAATCTTGTAAAATTGGGATGGTGTTTATTATACCCTGTTCACAGTAGTGTGGGCCTAGGAGAAAATTGGTGTATGGATCTGGAGAACTAGAAGGAAGAGAATTGACATTTTAACACTGGTTTAACAAAACAAAACAAAAACCCATAAAGTTACCATATGGAAATGAATCAATTGTTGCTCTAAAGAAATCTTGTTTCCCACTGTGACATTCAGTGTAGATTCTGCAGTAGTTTTATTGTCTCATTCAAGATGTTCAGGAAAGTTGTCTTTCAGCCCAGGCTCTCAGAAGCTAAGTCCAGGTATGATGAGGGAGCGTGAGGCAGGCTGAGGGGCAAAATACAGGCTGGCACAGCCACTGCCACCAGCACCCCCTCAGGTGGAATATGTGTGATATTCCTCAAACACTCCTGGCTACCCAAGAACAAAGGAAAGGGGTTTAAGTGCTTGCCATGGTAATGTAGAAACAAAGACAAATGAAAAATTAAATTCCCTTACTGCCTACAGCCCACTGATAAGTCCTTGAAACCCAGCAGAGTGACCTCCCTCTAGGAGATCAGCTGCCTCAATGATGACAGTTTGCTAGGGGCAAAAGAGAACCTTAGCTTAACATTATCCCAACCTTGAGGATCCTGTAAGTCTACTTCCTTTATCTCAGCTGCCCCAGGATATATGCTAGCAATCATACTCTAAGCTTATGCTCCCCCCCCCCCCCCCATATACATCTAAAGGGTTTCAAGACTGAGGTTTTATTAAATGGTAAAAAATGGTGTTTCTCTAGCAACAGTTAGCCCCTCAAGGTCCTGGAAACCTTGCTTCCAAAATTCCTTAGAGACTTAACTCTATCCCTGACCCCCTCCCAACCTGAGGTTTATAATGAGTTACCCATCATGACCCCACTGCAGCTCTTCCTGCCCACAGGTCCTGTCCCCCTGCTTTAATAAAATCACTTTTTTGCACCAAAGACATCTTCAAGAATTCTTTCTTGGCCATCAGCTCTTTACCCCATGAACCCCATCACTCCAGAACTTCATCAGGTAAAGGCATTAAATACTTTTAGTTTAGGTTAATTAATTAGTTTTGAGACAGAAGAATGAAACATTTAGTCTCTCCTTAGGTTTAGTATTTTAATATCTAAAGAAATAGAATATATGGTAATAGTGAACTTAATTTATTTTTATTGAGCTCAGCCTTTTCTTTTTAATTATTTGCTAATGTTAGTTTTAACATTATGCAGATCAAGAGAGATCATTGTTTCTAGACTTCCATACTTGATTACCTAAAGACAAAGCTGTTAGCTAGTGGGATCAATTAAAAGTTTTCAGGTCCTTTAAGAATTGAATAAGATTTATTGAAACAGTCCTAGTCAGCTGCAAGAACAATATGAGTGAACAAGAACTGAATAGATAGTTCTCTTTTAAATGGTCCCCAATAAGCCACCCTGACCAATTGCATGGAACTTTGTTCAGCCTACCCACAACACATAGACTTGTTGACAGCATTGAAGTAAAACAGAAAAATGAATCTATAAGAGCAATAAGGCAGCATTACATTTTGAATTTAATTTAATTTAGATTTAAGTAGGGACTTAAAACTGACCTGAACCATGACCAAAAACTAGACAAAACAATACTAATTTGTAGATCTTCTTTCCCTCACCAAAAGGAAAATAAAAAGCTATCTGAGTAGTGGTTCAAACTGCAACCTACCTAGATTTATATTTTCTTAGATTACTCATTGGAAAAACACCATAAAAACAAGAAAAATCTAAATGATTTGTCAGCCAACCTCAATATGTTATTTAATTGGAAAAAAAAGTATAACTTCCCAGAGAAAAGAGTGGATGCAGTTTGTCCTCTATTTCATGGTAGTGTAATAAATTTAAAAAGTATTTTAATTGCTACCAATATTTAATAATTACTTTAAAAACAGTAAGTGCTTACATATATTGAGTAATTTCAGTTAAGATGAAATGTATTTAAGGGATAGTGGTGTAATTATTAATTGATAAAGTATTATAATTCACTATGTATGTTTCTCTTTTAGTCAGAAATAATAAGTGTATATTTAAATATCATTTATGTATATTCTTTTTCTATAAGTGGAATGACATTTATAGATATAGGAATCTTTAATTTACAGTGACTGAGACTACATCAAATTAATGATTAGTGACAGTAGAGTAAATATGTAATGTTTTACATTGTGTATGTTGGACTATACCTCTTATTCAGAAAATAGTGGTATATCTCTTTTCAAGTCAATAACGGTAATCATAAACAAGATAATTCCATCAGCACAAGTCAGTCTTACTCTGCATATATTAATTTAGCACAGTATTGCACTTAATAAATTATCATTAATCATAAATACATTTTCACATGTGCATATTTAAGTTTTTTGATGTCTGCTTCTTGGTTTTTCTGTAGGGCTAAGGTATAAGACACTCATTTCAAATCTAAGAAGCTGCATAATCAGTCTTTTGAAGCCCACTGCAATCAATATCTATGCAAATGGGGTAGTTATGGAATTTACACTGCTTTGTCAATCAATCACTAGTCAAGTCCCCCCCTACACTCGATATACTCATAGATTTTTTTCTTTTTTAAGGAGAAAACTTTTTTCTTTTTAAAGAAAGAGACTTCCTTTTATTTGTTATATAAACAAGTGCTACAGCTTTTCCTGCCTCTACCTCTTCATACTTACCTGCCAGCACAGTGAGTCAGCCCATGCTGCCAGTCTCTTTCTATGTGGTGGTGGTCAGGCTCCAGGCTTCCTGAGCGCCACCTGTGGCCTCCTATGGCCCTGTCTTTGAGTCTGAGTTCTTGAAAGAAGGAATGGACCTTTGGGACTCAGCTGGTTGGACCAGCCTCCCTAGAGTATTGATCATTTGCTGCTTGTCCACTGGCAGAGAAGTCTTCAGTGGATCACTGAAGGGCTCTTTCTTTCACCTTGATTCTTGCCAAGGACTTGGTGGGGCCATAGAAACCTTGCTAACTAAATAAGCAGAAGATGGAAACTGAGAAGGATAGTTAATTAGGTGGAATTTCAAAATTGGGGTTCAAGGTTTATTTGCATTGCATGGAGTAATGGACTGTAAGAAGAAATGTAATAAGGAAAATCTGAAGTTTTACACTTAGATTAAAGAGAAAAAACAAATTACTAAACATATACAAAGTAGGGAAAGCCTGGTTAATACTACTTGCAGTGAAAAACAAAACAAAGTAAAAACTAGATCTTTTTTTGGCTACCTATAACCACGGTATGAATCTTTAGTCTTGAGGACTGCTGAAGAAGCTAATGCATCTTAAGTCTTATAAAGACAACAAAGGAAGTTAATAATCCATCTGTTTTCTGTTGGTCAGCTCACATCTGGTGGATGCATTGAGTTCTGTTCTGAAACTTTTAAGAATAAGTCTGAAAAACTTGAACCTTTATAGAAGAGGGTAACTTAGATGATGAGGAAGCTGAAAATGTTAAAAGTTTAAAGTAGGTGGGGCGCCTGGGTGGCGCAGTCGGTTAAGCGTCCGACTTCAGCTCAGGTCACGATCTCGCGGTCCGTGAGTTCGAGCCCTGCATCGGGCTCTGGGCTGATGGCTCAGAGCCTGGAGCCTGTTTCCGATTCTGTGTCTCCCTCTCTCTCTGCCCCTCCCCCGTTCATGCTCTGTCTCTCTCTGTCCCAAAAATAAATAAACGTTGAAAAAAAAAATTTAAAGTAGGGAGAATGTAGGTAGAATGTGATGTTGCTCTTCAAATACTGAAAACATATCTGCAGACTCAGTATGTGAGTAGGAATTAAGTTCCTAACTAAGTTCTGGGTTATGAGTATACACACACAGGGTTATTCCCTTGTGTAAGTGAAGTCTGGGGATGGAGAGTCCAGGGCTAGAGCAACCCTTCCACAAAGTCATTGAGGACTATGACTCTAATATCTTGACCGAATGATTATTTCCATCTTAAGGATCACCTCATGGTAAATCACGGGAACTCCTGCAGTCACATCCCTATTCCAGACAGCAAGAAGATGATGAGTATGGTGTGGGGGAAAGCCACACCTTCTTTCTTTTAAGAAACCCTCTCAGAATTTGCACTGACATTTTTTTGGCAGCTTAGTCTTATGGCCACACCTGGCTGCCATGGAGGCAGAATAAAAGCAGTAGGTAGCAATAGGAGGCTTAAAAAGGACAAATTTTACTAAATATAGAGAAGAATTTCCTAATAGTTTTGTGTGCCCCAAATTGAATGGGCTTTTTTAGAGATACCAATGTAACTGTTGTTGAACATTCAAAAACAAACTAGAAAATTGCCTATCAGGGATGTTTTAGGGAGAGACATGATAGGTACAGTTCCTTCTGATACGATGTGCCAGGATTATTTCAATATATGTGTGCACAGGCCATACTGAGTTTTAGTTTAACTTTTCTTATGAGAGATTTTGATAAAATTAGATTTTTACTTACTACATCTCAATAATAACAAATAATCCTTAAAGTAAATACTACACAAGTCTTGTTTTCATGTTTTTCAGAAGCCAGCATTTTCTTTTAATGGAAAGCACTAGTGAAATAGTATTCTGTGGACACATAATGACCCCACACACTTAGCAATCTTTCTGATGCTTGAAGTTTTATGCCTTATGAATTTTCTTACTGATTTGTTTGCTATAGGAAGTATTGATCAATTGATTAAAGCAGATTTCATTCAATATAGCTATAGGACAGATACATTTGTATCACAAGATACAAGATATAAGATTTGTAACACATGAAATGTATAGTATCTTTCATTTTGTGGTGGATTTTTATTTTCCTTTGGTATTTGAATTGTGTGAATTTCTTTAGAAAATATTAAGATATTAATGTGGTAGGTGTTTTGGATTTGTATTCACAATTGTATAATTAAGAGATCTAACATATTAAAGTTATGAGTTTTGTAATTTTAAACGATACTACCCTGTCTGCACCATAAGTCTGTGGGAGGTAGACTGAAAACACTCTACTAGTATGTCTAGGCCTGTGCTCATTCTCACTGACACAGATAAGATTGAGAAGTTAGACACAATAGTTATTGGATGCCTACTCCATTAGAAACAGAAGGAGAAAATCTATTGCTTGCCAGATTAGAAAAATGTCATATAAAAAAGAAACTCTGGCTCTAGTATCCTCTTGTGTCCCCATATGTGTGTATCTAATCTCAGCTGGTCCACCTGAGAATCCCCCCTGCACCCCGAGTGCAAACATCCCCTGCACGTGGTCCCATTTCTGTTCCAACAAGATGAAAGAAGCTGTCATGAAGTAGAAGAAACTCACTGAACTGCAAGCACAAGTGTGCATTGGTGGGAAGGGAACTGTTCACGCAAAGAAGGTGGCTCCTAGAACAGCTACAGCAGATGATAAAAAAAAAAAAAAATTCAGTTCTCCGTAAAGAAGTTGGGGGTAAACAATATCTCTGGTATTGAAGAAGTGAATATGTTCACAAACCAAGGAACAGGGGTCCACTTTAAGAACCCTAAGGTTCAGGCATCCCTGGCAGCGAAAACTTTCACCATTACAGGTCACGCTGAGACAAAGCAGCTGACAGAAATGCTACCCAGTTTCTTGAACCAACTTGGTGCAGACGGTCTGACTAGTTTAAGACTGGCTGAAGCTCTGCCCACACAGTGTGTGGATGGAAAGGTACCGCTTGCTACCGGAGAGGAGGGCGATGATGACGTTCCAGATCTTGTGGAAAACCTGGATGAAGCTTCAAAGAATGAAGCAAATGAATAGAGGCACCTTCTGAAGAAGATAAAATTTGAAGGAGTTACTGGGAGCTATTTTATATTATGACTGCTTTTTAAAACTATTGTTCATGGATCTGATAAAATCTAGATCTCTAATATTTTTAAGCCCAAGTCTCTTGGACACTGCAGCTCTTTTCAGTTTTTGCTTATACACAATTCATTCTTTGCAGCTAATTAAGCTGAAGAAGCCTGAGAATAAAGTTTGAAACAAGGTTAGTAAAGTTCTCTGCCTAGCAAAAAAAAAAAAAAAAAAAAAAAAAAGAAAGAAAGAAAGAAAAGAAAAGAAAAGAAAAGAAAAGAAAAGAAAACAAGAAAGAAACTGTTTCCAAGATTCCAAACAGGTAAATCAAATGTTGTTAACAGTACTCTGGTAGACATTGTTAGATTGTGGTCTTTTAGAGACTTAAATGGATTTTCCAGAATATAAACACACTGCCCACACTTGGCCTATCTATACATATTTTCAAGGCATAGTTTTGATTATTTATATCTGTGTCTGTATCTGTACCTATTCATTTTAGTTATAGTGAATAATTTTGGAAAGCATTTTGCTTCAACCTAGCGTTCATATGGTTCAAGGCATAGAAGGACAGGGTTGCGGGGAGCTCTTAGGGAGACGGTCCTCCACAGTGCCTAACTGATGCCCTTTCATGATATGTGTTAGATGGTGTACAGCTCAGCTCTGCTTCAGGAAAGCAACTATTGGATCCCAGCTGTTTGGTCCTCCTGTTTCTTGGCTTCTAGGCCTTATCTCACGCTCAATTTGAAAACTTTTCATTTGAAGGATCCTAATTTGATCCCCAGATGAAATCCTTAACTCATATGATAGGCACTGTGTTGAACTGACTTGCGCCATGCCTTCTAAAGATCATGACTTGTTTTGCAGGGAGAAAGATTAAATTAAAATGGAGGAGTTGATTACTTTTGCCACTTTCCTTGTTTCTTCCCAACTCCTCCCAAAGAAAAAAGGACGGAGCTTTTCCACCACTTGTTTTTTCTAAAAGCTTGCACAAATAACTAACTCATCAGGCCTCAAGTTCTTTATCTGTAGACAAGGATAATAATATCTGTTATGTAAGGATTATGGCAATTAAATTTAGTAAACATCTTCTGAGCTCTTTCTGTATCCTTGGTCTAGTAAATGGTAACATAATTTCTTTGTAAACCTTTTAGCACAGTATCTGGTACATGGAGATCAACAAGTATGATTCCCTTTGCATTCTAAAATGAGGTCCTAATATAACAGGGACCCCATTGAGTCCATAGTCCCAGCCCTGATCCCATGAACCTCTCAGTTTATCTATCGCATGCTGTGTTTAGGGGATTGGGATTGAGTCTTACATAAATGTGCCTGCCCCTTTCTTTTTCTTTTTCTACCACATATCTGTGGCTTGTTAATAGGTCCGTTCCTCAGCTTGTCTCTCTTGTCCTGCTTCCCTCCTAAAAGATTCATCTTTCTTTTAGACATCCATACTAAACTACAGTGCATGTATGTATGCCTGGGGTGGACTTCAATGACTCCCCAATTGCTTCTGCCTACAGGTTTTAGTTTGTTTTGTTTAAAGCTCAATGAGTGTTCATCACAAAGTGATGATACCTATGTATCCAATACCCAGATAAAGAAACAGAACACAGGACCCCCCTCTTGACACTTTCAGTCACTACTTGCTGTCTAATCGTTACACTAATCTGACTTCTACACTAGACTCATTTTGCCTCTTTTGTTTGTTTGTTTGTTTGTTCTTCTAAGGATTTTATTTTTACATAGTCTCTACACCCAACATGGGACCTAAACTTACAACTCTGAGGTCATGAGTCTCATGCTCCACTGACTGAGACAGCCTGGTGCCCTTGTCTCTTTTTTCTTAACATTATATAAATATATCACATAGTGCATATTGTATCTGTCTTATTTTGTTCAACAACATGTTTTTAGATAATACTAAAATATTTTCTATTGGTTTTGGATCTAACTTTGTACATTTACAAAATATCAATATAAAAAATTAAATAAAAGTAACCTGTTTTGCTGTATAATATTCAGGAAACTGATTTAACATTTGATTTTGCAGTCAAACTAAATAGTGATGTAAATTGACCAGTTACTCTACTAGTTTTGGCTGCCATATTGAGATTAGCTAAAGGCAATAGAATAGAGTTACAATTTAAAACTAATAGTTTTTGGGATGCCTGGGTGGCTCAGTTGGTAGAGCATCCAACTCTTTGATCCCAGGGTTGTGAGTTCAAGCCCCACAACCTTGTGGCTTGGAGCCTACTTAAAAAAAAAAACAACAACTTATTTTTTTTTCTTAAACACCATTATTTTCTTAAATTCACTTTTAAGCAAGAGTCTAAGGAAGTATACTTTTAGAGGCCTGCTGGTCTTAAACGGGAGATAGAACTTAAGTTTTATCACTGAAGTTCTATGTGAAATTATAGTGAATCATCATTAATAAAATCTTTTGTTATTATTTTCCATAGGAAAAACATTTAGGATATAAAGTTATATTTGTTTATATGTATTTTTATTTCAAAATATGTAGTATTTATTGATGTAGGTGTTATGAAATAAATGTGACATAACATGAGTTGATTGTTATCAGTTTATACTGCATCCATGGAGTCTAGAAGGGACTGAATTATTATGATGAACACCTTATAATATCAGTGTTTGATGTCACACACTTGCACATAATGACATCAACACAGCTGGAGCCTGATAAATGGCCTTCCTTGACATTTTCTCTGCAGAAAATGTCAGTAATTTCGTTCAGGAATGAAATTTTCTCTACAGAAATGTTCACAAGTTGTTCAGTAGTTTACTGCACTGCTATTGGCTAATAGGGTAAATGGATTACCATAAGGAATGAAAGAAGCGTAACGTTTATTGGATATTACTGTTTCCAGTTTACAACAAACCACATCATGTTTCCTCTGTTCATTCAACATTGAATATATATTATGTTAAATGAAAATGAATCACATATTCTGAATATTTTTCTTCTACACTTCAGAATGCTTTTTAAGATATTGTCTAACTGCCAGCTAATTTACAGCTCTGAAACCTTGTTGTATCATTTCTGAATAGAGCATTCAATAATTTAAAGTGAAATAAATCACCGTATGATGATTTGCTGATAAATCTTTTGGGTTGTAAGGGTTTCTTTGCTATAGCCTTATATGTAATTGTACATTTTAGCAGGGATGCCCTCTGAACATTAGAGGACATATTCATGAGCTGAATTTCCAAAAACAAATCTAATGATTTGACAGCCCTGCTCAGAAGACAGCAGCTCAGCATTTTAGAACTTGCCATGCACTGGATGACAGAGTCACAGTGAGCCTGGGAATATCCTCTGTGCTCTGACCTTCTGCTTCTTCCTCTAGGCCTGGCTGCTGTTGTCCTGAGGCACTAACAGGATGGTACCCACTCACCAACCAGTCTCTTATCTCTGCAATCCCAGTGAGGGTGGGGGTAAATGTTGTGTATCCCAGCACAAGAATGCTGTCAGTAGTACACTGTCATGGCTAAAACCCTTGTTCTTGTTCACATGGAGATTTCTTAAGGAAAAATAATTTCCAAGCTCTGTGGAATAGCTTAAAAATACTATTTTGACATTCTCATAGCTGATTTCAACAAAATTCTTACTGCCTAAATGTTATGAATGGAATAAATATTTTCATAAATTCATTGAAAGTAAGTATAAGCAGATCGAAATATATTGACTATTTTTTTCTATTGGGCTTCTTCTGACTAGACTTTTAGTATTGCTGCTTTTAATATTAACTTCATTTCACTTTTATGGATAATCAAGAATGTGCATGAAACCTTAATTTCCAACACAGAAGGATAATTGCTCAGTGATCATTTACTTTCTTTAAAACATAACTGAATATAAACTAGGATAGAAACTAAGAAAAAGAGCTATTTTTAAACATGGATGGCGTTGAAATGGTGTGTGAGATCAAATGGCATATGAAAAATGCACTCACCTTTTTTTTTTTTTTTCTGCCTTATACCTGTAACTTAAAGTGGATCTAGGATCTAGTTCATTTGTTTAGTCACAGAATCACAAGTAGTATCTTTCTGGTCACTAGTAGTCTAACCCTTACTTGAAAGGTTGGGAAATGGAGCCTACCATGTTAAGTGGCTTGCTTTGTAACAGAGGTAGCTCCAGCATCGATGCGACTCAATTACATAAATCCACTGCTGTGTCCCTCACCTATGGTTTACTATTATCCTTTGTTCAACGACAAGGGTGAGGTCTCATTTAACATGTTTTAGATTGAAGAGATTTTATAGTAACCTTAAGCACAGGAAACACGAATTTATTAGAAAAGACACTAGCCTTTAGCAGAGATGTCTCTGCTAGTTTCAGGTTAATCTTTCTGGGACACCAGTTCTAAATCATTTTTTAAAACCGTTGACCACCATAAGCCGTATCATAGCTCTTATGCCACGTATATGCCAAAACAACTGACCTGTGGTATGTGAATAAACATGCCTTGACCCCAGCCTGATTTTCTTACCACTCTTTCTATGAGCAAGCAGAAGACCATTTAAAGTAAGAAAAGTGGAGGAAAATAGAGAAGTAACAAAGGGCAATTTGAGCAGTATGTGCACTACAGTATCCGTGGGACCCTTCTCCAACTTCATGTGATAGCGTGCAGTATAGAAAAGGTTCTTTCAGCAAGTGTTTAGAAAAGTATGTTCCAAAAGATCTGCATAACATTAGTGTAACCAAGTGTTCCTCTATGTGGCTTCCTGTTTTGGAATTAAATGCCTTCAGGGTACTCAGAATAACTCTGTTTAGAAACACAGGGAGAATTTAACCTTTTATGCTCCTCATCGGTTCTTAAAAACTATATATTAATTACTTTGTTTCTCAATAGTTTCAGCTAAATTTGAAAATTGTTTATACATAAAGTAGGTTGTTTAGTTAAAAAACAAAGGTATGAACAGGAATTCTGGCAGAAATTATTACCACTCAAATCATAAGATCGGTTTGGTCTCTTTTAAACAATTTTCTTAGACCAACTTTTTGGCAGATAGGGTTATTTCCAAATGAACTCAATTAAAAATTTCAACTGTGGTTATTTGTAGGAGGTATATACTGGGAGCAGATGAGCTGAATCTGTGTTTACTTCTCTGTAGTGTTATTGTTCAACATTCTTAGCTTGCTGCAAAGCCAGCAGAGGGAGCACCAAACAATCTTTTTGTTTAGCTTGAAGCTTTAATGATGTATTTTTAAATTTTTTTCATCATTTTCATTAAAAAAGATATGTACACCTAATCATTTACTGATTATACATTTTCACTATATAATATAGTTTTAACTTTCTACATGCTTCTAATTCTTTGAATTATTTGTGCATTTCCATTCTACACACGTTCATTAAATGCATAATAAACTGTATTAGACTCGACAAGCAACGGAGTCAAAGGCGAATATGCCATAGTCTCGGTCCTTCAGGAATTTATAACCTAGTTGAAGAGAGAATTATAAAGATCTTTCTATTCAAGGTTAAAAATATGGGCCACTTATCTTGGTGAAGATCCGTGGAGATATTATTGAGAAGGTGATATCTGAATTGGACCTTGAAGGAGAGGTTTCCTAAAATGGAAATTCTAGACTGGAGGGAACAGTATAAACGCAGGGTGTATTTGGGGAAAGGAAGTTATAGTGTTGTGTCTTGATAGAACATGGGTGATAGAGGGGGTGTACTGGGAGGTAAGGTCAGAAAGCTAAGGTGGGGTCAGATAAAGGAGCACTATGAAATCTATATAAAGAGTTTTGGTTTTATTCTTTTGGCAAAGGAGAACAAATTGCAGACCATTAAAAGGAAGCAAATGATGTTTTAATAAAATAATCCTTCATTCAGGGTAAAAGGTTGCCTGGAGAACTGAGATTAAAATTGAACATTTTTGTGCAAGATCAGATGAGATATTATACCAGCTTAGATAATAATAATGCTTTTCATGTGTTTGTATAGATATCATACATGTTTGTGTGTGTGCACATGTGTTTCTGTAGCCATCTATGTATATATGTGTGTGTGTATTCACACACATATAGTATATACAATACTACTGTTCCTAAGGTTGGAGATAACTTGATATTTCAGAGTTATCCTGTGATTTAAAGATTTGTACTAAAAATATGTTAGTCAGTGTATACAAGGTCTCAAAGCAAATTCAGGGCAAAGCTTGTACTCAAACGCTATGTCTTTTGAGTCCAGACCTGGTAGTGTTTTCATCATAGGGTGCTGCTTTTGTTAGATGATGTCAATGTGGGCAGGAAGGATGGAATGTGTGTGAGAGACATTATGGAGGTATAAAAGTAGTGGACACAGGACAAGGACGGGTTGAAAACAGCCGCCAGGTTCTCATTCTCTGTGACCAGGAAGCTGAATGTGTGGCCACTGCCCCCATTTGAGACTTAAGGGGAGACGCTGGTTGGCAATGGGATGAGAGATAGACAGGGGGAGGGGCGGGTGGGTGAAAGGTAATTCAACCTCAGCGTGTCAAATTCAGGATGCTGGACAGCATCTTTGTCGAGATGTCTAACACAAACTTCCCATTTTAGTTTTGGAGCTCAGAAGAGGAGCCAGACCTAGAGTTTGAGAGTGGATGCGATAATTCAGGGAAACTAGGCTGAGAAGAGGAGTGAAGTGAGAGCCACCCTTGGGGGACGCCTCTGTGTAGGCGGGCAAGGAGAGAAAGAAGTGTGGGCAGAAGCCTGCAGAGACACTGACAGAGATCAGAGCAGTCAGGAGAATGCCCCATTCGTCACTTAACAATGTTTGTGTGGCTGCTGTGTGCAAGGCACTGTCCAGAATGTAAAGGAGGGTGTCTTTGCAGAGTCCACTGTTGCAGAGGACGGTTGAAGATGGGACTGAGCAGAGGTCACTGGGTTTGTTTACTCAGGCGATCAGGCTTCCTAAATATGCACAGAGCTTTAGTAGTGTCCTAAAATACAAAGGATTAAAAAAACTTTTTTTTTTTTTAATTTGAGGCTAGGGAGGGGCCGAGAGAGAGAGAGAGAGAGAGAGAGAGAGAGAGAGAGAGAATCCCAAGCAGGCTCCATGTTCAGTGCTGAGCCCCATGCAGGGCTTGATCCCATGACCCTGGGATCATGACCTGAGCCCAAATCAAGAGTCCGAGGCTTAACTGACTGAGCCACCTAGGCACCCCATAAAGTGGACTTCTACCTCACAACTCTGTATATAAGAAGTTAAAAAATCTGAGAGGTTCTTGGCTCAAATGTATGAACTATAATCTTGATATCCAGGTTTGTTGTTTGTGTATCAAACACAATTTTGTAGCTTCCAGAAGATTGTAATACCCTGGTAATCTTGATTATTTATCTTTATTTTATGTCTACTTTTAGTTTGATTTTTTATAACAGAGAAAAAAATCACTGTTATCCTTGTGTAATGATGTAAGTTCATTATAAAAAATTAAATTACAAAGAAGAAATTCAAAAATCACCCCTCAGATAACCACCATAATACATTAGATAGTGAGAAATACAGTTTCCTCCCTCTCTGCTTCCTCGTCCTTCCCTCTTTCTTTCCTTTCCATTGATCTGTTGAATTCAAGTTTCATGTTGGGTATAGGCATTATTTAAAACTAAAATCTTAAAAAAAAAAAGGGTAACCCATTGATCTGTTGATCATACTATGTCTGTTACTGTAAATAAAAAGGATTCAATGTATTTTCACTTTAATTTATAAAAAGGAAAGGATACTAAAAGTACTTAAACAATTGTTGAACTTCCAAATATGTACTTCACTGTAAGAGGTAGTATATATTTTGGAATATCTGTAAAGAGATTATGGATACATGAGGTTAGAGCCATGATTTTAAGATGCAAATTTCTGTTTAGACTTTATATGTGATCTGTTTTGAAAGATGTGCATATATACTCTACCTTCCTGTCCTCTCCCTATTTTTGGTTGTTACACATTATTTTTACTTATTTGAGCTTTATAACATTTACATTCTGTTTTGTAATTAAGGTTTATAGTTGTTTAATTCTAGTTCTTTATTTAACTGGGATATAATTAACTAGAATTCAGTACTCACTATGATTTTTTTCCTTGACATTTTAACCCTTGAATTTTACATTTGATTTATATTTTAGTTTCTGTTATTAGAATTATTAAAAAAAATTTTAATAAAAAAATTTTTTTAGTCCAGACTTTAGCCTCTACTACCAAGCTGTAATCATCAAGACAGTATGGTATTGGCACAAAACCAGACACATAGACCAATGGAATAGAATAGAGAATCCAGAATCAGACCCACAAATGTATGATCTACTAATCTTTGAGAAAGCAGGAAAGAGTATCCAATGGAATAAAGACAGTCTCTAGCAAATGATGCTGGGAGAACTGGACAGCAACATGCAGAAGAATGAAACTAGACCACTTTCTTACACCATACACAAAAATAAACTCAAAATGGATGAAAGACCTAAATGTGAGACAGGAAACCATTAAAACCCTAGAGGAGAAAACAGGCCACAACCTCTTTGACCTTAGCCACAGCAACTTCTTACTTGACACATCTCTGAAGGCAAGGGAAATAAAAGCAAAAATGAACTATTGAGACCTCATCAAGATAAAAAGCTTCTGCACTGCAAAGGAAACAATCAGCAAAACTAAAAGGCAACTGATGGAATGGGAGAAGATATTTGCAAATGACATATCGGATAAGGGGTTAGTATCCAAAATCTATAAAGAATTTACCAAACTCAACACCCAAAAAGAAAATAATCTAATGAAGAAATGGGCAGAAGACATGAATCGACACTTTTCCAAAGAAGACATCCAGATGGCCAACAGATACATGAAAAGATACTCATGACTCATCATCAGGGGAATACAAATAAAAACCACAGTGAGATACCACACCACACAGGTCAGAATGGCTAAAATTTACAACTCAGGCAACAACAGATGTGGTAAAGATGTGGAGAAATGGACACCCACTTGCACTGTTGGTGGGAATGCAAACTGGTGCAGCCACTCTGGAAAACATTGTGGAGGTTCCTCAGAAAATTAAAAATAAAAGTACCCTATGACCCAGCAATAGCATTACTAGAAATTTACCCAAGGTTATATAGGAGTGAGTGCTGATTCATAGGAGCACATGTACCCTGATGTTTATAGCAGTGCTATGAACAATAGGCAAATTATGGAAAGAGCCCAAATGTCCACCAACTCAGGAATGGATAAAGAGGATGTGGTTTATATATACAATGGAATACTACTTGGCAATGAGAAAGAATAAAATCTTGCCACTTGCAACAACTTGGATGGAAATGGAGGGTATTATGCTAAGAGAAATAAGTCAGAGAAAGATATCATGTTTTCATTCATGTGTGGAAGTTGAGAAACTTAACAGAAGACGATGTGGGAAAAGAAGGGGGAAAAGTAGTTTCAAACAGAGAGGGAGGCAAACCATTTAGAGACTCTTAAATACAGAGAACAAACTGAGGGTTGATGGGGAGGCTGGGAGAGGGGAAAATGGGTGACAGGTATTGAGGAGGGCACTTTTTGGGATGAGCACTGGGTGTTGTATGTAAGTGAGGAATCATGGGAATCTTCTCCTGACGCCAAGAGCACACTGTATACATTGTATGTTAGCTAACTTAACAATAAATTATATTAAAATTGTTTAAATATTTTATTTATTTTTGAAAGAGAGAGAGTGGGGCAGGGGCAGAGAGAGAGGGAGACAGAGAATCTCAAGCAGGCTCCATGCTGTCAGTGCATATCCCGACATGGGGCTCAAACCCATGAACTGTGAGATCATGACCTGAGCCAAAATCAAGACTTGGACGCTCAACCAACTGAGCCACCCCTTTAAGCAGAATTCTTTATGAAGGTCTCAGTGGTGGCTGTTTCATGTTGAGAATGTCTTTTGTTGTATTTATCCTGTGTAGTCATCTTGGTTAGGCAGACTGCTCTTGGGACATAATTTCTTTTCTTCAGAACTCTGCAAACACTGGTCACTTGTCCTCTGTTGTTGAAAGTTGCTGTGGAGAAATCTGATGCTAGCTTAATTGTTCTTGTTTTTGGACATGATTCTCATTGTTTCTTTTCTTCTCTTTTCTCTTTCCCTTAAAAAACATTTTTGTTATCTTCTATTCAGTGTTAATGTTATAAGCATGTGGAAAATAATTAAATTGAACCTTTTATATCACAGTATGCCTGAGAATAAAGCCCCAGATGGACTGAATAGTTACACAGTTTTTAAATGAACCCATATAACTAGTAGATGAAAACACTGGTGACACTGTAATTTTTCTAAGAATGGCCTCAAGATATAAACCATGAAGAAATGATCTGTAGATTTTCCTGCATCAAAAAGAGAAAACAAAACAAAGCAAAAAACAATAGCAAAATATGAATAATGTTAAAGGAAAAATTGTAGCAGGTAAAATATTCACAACAAATAATGGATGATAAATATTTGCTGTATGTGTGTTTTGTTCAAGATAAAATCAACATAATAAAAGGTAAGCATGTAAAGGGTATGTAGAATATTTTATAAGTGGAATAATTGATTCAAGAGAAGAGAAGGCTTCTGATTATTTTCCGTAGGCATAAAGTGAACTTTTAACAAATCAGAAAGAAATTTTCCTGTTTGGAACACAAGATTTTTCATGAGTAGTTACATATATTGGGTTAAATAAACTTGAACATCTCTCTTAAGCTGTGAATTCCATGGGTCTAGGATATTTATGTCTTATCCTTACTGTTAGATTGTTTTCTCCTTGGCAAGTCCCAGAAAGATGTCTTACCATCTCTCTGCTCTTCATGGTGCATAGCTCAGAACTTTGCATGTATAGGTCCTGAAGTGAATATTTACTGAATGATAATTGTAATGAGTTTTCTAAAATTGATGATAACCATTATTTTATGAAATATATTTGAGAGGTTTTAGCATCTTTTGTATAGACACTTTAATGATCATAGATTATTATATATATTTTTAAAGTAATTTTTGATAGTCTTATTTGCAGAATTTTGATTAATGCATTTTATTACTTTAATTGAAAGATTCATTCTTTTGCAGTATAAGTATATACCTAAGTCTCATTTTGCAAAATTCAGTCTTTGTTCATTTTATCAGATGATCATTTACAGAATTGTATTTTTAGACCCTGCCTGATTCCTTATGAATTGCAAAGAATTTTGTTTACCATGTACATGGTTTATTGGACACTAATGCTTTAATTATTGAAAAACATTTAAAATGATTTTCATGTGAAATGAAACTGGCATGACAAAACTGGCATGAAAATGCACATTTGCATATATGGTTAAAGGTTAGTGATGTTCATTTTTGTTATGTTCTTTTATTGATGTAAATTGGGAAACTGAAGGTTTTCTTAAATGAAAGGGCATATTCACAGTGATAGAATGATTTTACAGACTATTTAACAGCAAACTTTCTTTGGAGAACCATATGTATAAGTGGTTAGTGATATTAAAATTGGTACCAGCCTTGGGATATCAAATGTATTTATTTTTAACTTTTATGCAGATCTAGTTATTGAAATGTACATTTCAAGTACATTTCAAGTGTCTTTCAAAGTAATTTTGAATGATTTCCATTTGAAAAGTAAGGAGTTAGGTTTGTTAGTTATTAACCCAAATATAGTAATATAGTTTACTTTATTGATCTATGATTTTTAAAATTAGGAGTGAGAAAAGTCACAGACGGGGTTTGTTGACATATTGCAATCCATATGTGTGCTTTTCTGATAAGGAAGGTATAGCATATACCATCCCTCCAGAACATTTAGCACCAGATTTATGATTTTTCTAATTTGGTTTGTAGCTTGCCAAAGAGCATGTGAGTGCATATTTGATCAGAAGCATATTTTGCCTTGAATCAGATGAAGAATACTTAATGAGTCAGTGCCAAGAAGCATTGCAGAGAAGATGCCGACTAGCAGACTAAAAGGGCTTTCAAGTGCCTTAATGTGAAATGTAATAGAGATAAAGTAATATTACATAAAAAGTAAAGTTTTTAAGTTTTTCATGCCCCTTCCCTTAATAAAATTCTCCACCATAACTATTGAGAATGATGCTTTACATTTATGTGATGGATTTTGCATTTTTACTGGGGTGAAGACTTACTTCCAAGTGTATTATACTCTCTTAGGGGCTGAGAAAGACACTAGTAGTACCTTAGAGGTGCCAGTAGTTCTGCTCTCTCTAGCAGCTCTCTCTCTTCTAGTGAGTGCTAGAGATTACCAATTAAAATCAAGTTTTTCTTTTTGTGTGTTCAATAGGAAAAAGAAGTATCTCTTTGTTTTTCATTGTATTTCTTGGTTTATCAGTGAAGTTAGAAAATTTTTCTGTTTTTTTAGCCATTTGTATTTTTTGCTTTATAAATTGCTTATTCTTGTTCTTCATCCATTTTGCTATGAAGGTACTCACTTGTGGCTGGTTTGAGATTCTTTATTTGCTAAGGATGTTAGTTAGCACTTTGTTGTGTACGTTACAAATATTTTGCCTAGGTTTTGTATTTTAACTTGGTTTGCAATGTTTTTTGGGCATAGATAATATAAAATTTATTTTGATGTTTATTTTATTTTTGAGAGAGACAGAGAGACAGAGCGTGAGTGGGGAGGGGCAGAGAAAGAGAGGAAGACACAGAATCCGAAGCAGGCTCCAGGCTCTGAGCTGTCAGCACAGAGCCCGACATGGGGCTCGAACTCATAAACCATGAGATCTTGACCTGGGCTGAAGTCAGACGCTTAACGGATTCAGCCATCCAGGCACCCCTGGCATAGATAATTGAAAAAGTATAGTCAAATCTAGTAATCTTTTTAGTCTAAGATTTCTATCTTTTTTAAGATTTGAAAGGCCTATACTAACCCTACATAATAAGAAATTTTCTTTTGAGACTGTGATGTAGGAGGGAATAATCAGGATTACCTTTGTTAGAAATTGTGATTTTTATTTATAATGCCTAATTTACATATATCCCATGTATATGACAAGCCATTTTACCTCAGCCTGGGGAGGGCTTTTCCCAAATAAAACGTCTTCCAACATTCTGCTTTCCTTGTTTCTACTTTTTCACTGTGGAAGAAGGGGAGAAAGGAGAGGGATACATGTTTCCAATGACACTGTCTTTTCTCCCCCTTGCAGGGCACTTTTACAAACTGAAATTACATTATACAAAATTATTAGGTTTCCAGGCTAGTCCACAATAGCAATCAATAATAGTTTTTTTCCTCCTGTTCATTGTATAAAATTTAAGCCATTAAAAATAAAAATTTAACATTTATTTTTGAGAGACAGAGAATGACAGAGCATGAGTGGGGGAAGGACAGAGAGAGAGAGAGGGACACACAGAATCCGAAGCAGGCTCCAGGCTCTGAGCTATCAGCACAGAGCCTGATGCGGGGCTTGAACCCACGGACTGTGAGATCATGACCTCAGCTGAAGGTGGATGCCCAACCCACTGAGCCACCCAGGTGCCCCTCAACCATTTTTTAAAGTTAATTTTTTTTTATTTTGAGAGAAAGAGAGTGTACAAGCAAGCAGGGGAGGAGGAGGAGGAGGAAGAGGAGGAGAAGGGGAGAGAGAGAGAGAGAGAGAGAGAGAGAGAGAGAGAGAGAGAGAGAGAATTCCAAGCAGGCTTTGTGCTGTCAGTGCAGAGCCCCACATGGGGCTCAATCCCACGAACTGCAACATCACGACCTGACTAGTAATCAAGAATCAGACACTTAACTGACTGCACCACCCAGGTGTCCCAACCATGTTTTGAGTTAATTGAGATTTTAACAGTAGCCTGGAACCTGAACAAAATAATTTAAAATTCAAAAGAAGTTACAAGTAAACTTTGGAGGCATAGCCCAATTGTAGGTTATTTTGTGGTGGTCAGTCTTTTTGAGAAGTCACATCTAAGGACCCTGGACCAGAAATGGTCTAGTTGGTCTTAAATGACTCTAATGAGCCCTCAATAATTCTGCACATTAGGTTTATGTGTCCTTTTTCTCCACATCTCACCAACACTTGTTATTTCTTGTCTTTTTTATTTTAGCCATTCTGACAGGTGTAAAGTGGTATCTCATTGTGGTTTTGATTTGCATTTCCCTGATGATTAATGATGTTGAATACCTTTTCATGTGTCTGTTGGCCATCTTTGGAAAAGTTCTGTTCTGTGAAGTGAAAGCATCTTTAGATACTAGTGCAGCATAACCCAATCGAATTTCCTGCAGTGATGTAAAATGGATATCATATGACTATTCACTTACTAATGGGGGAAATATTCTGTAGCTTGGTCATTCAGTATGGTAGCTCCTAGCTACATGTGGCTATTGAGCACTTGAAATGTGGCTAGTATGACTGAGAAACTGAATTTTTAATATTACATGATTTTAGTTGATTTAAGTAACCACGGGTAGCTAGTGCTATTATTTTGAACAGCATAGATCTAGAGATTTTTGATGAGTGAAGTCCTCAATTTCATAACAAATCACAGATAAATCTGTGATTCTATACTATTCTATATATTCTATTCTATACTATACTATATATATATACTATACTATATACTATACTATATACTATATATTCTATTCTATACTATTCTATATAGGAATAGAAAGGCTATTAGAGGCTTTCTCCCTTACTGTCTAATAGAAAATGTTATAGAATGTGTAGCTCTTAGTTAGATCCTATTTAGGAAAAACAAACTATAAAAAATTTAAAAGAAAAGTTTTAGACAATCCATGATTTCATTTTTAAATTGACTATGGTTGATACACAATATTGCATTAGTTTTAGGTGTACAACATAGCAGTTTGACAAGTTCATACATTGTGCTGTGCCTGCCTCAGTTGTAGCTACCATCTATCACCACATAAGCCTATTACAGTGTCATTGATGTATACCCTATGCTGTACCTTTTATTCCTGTTACTTATTCATTTGGAAAGTGGAAATTTGTATCTCCCTCTCCCCTGCATCCATTTTGCCCACTAACCCCCTCCTCTCTGGTAACCATCAATCTAATTCTGCTTTTTGTTTGTTTGTTCATTTGTTTTATTAGATTCCACATATGGATGAAATTATACAGTATTTGTCTTCTTCAGGCTGACTTATTTCACTTAGCATAATACCCTTTAGGTTCATCCTTGTTATTGTACCTAGCACGATCTCATCCTTTTGTATGGCTGTCTAATATTCCAGTGTGTGTGTGTGTGTGTGTGTGTGTGTGTGTGCACGCGTGCACGTGCGCACACGCATGTGTGCCTAATATCTTTCTTATCCATTTGTCTATTGATGGACACTTGGGTTATTTCCTTGTCTTGGCTATCATAAATAATGCTGCAATAAACATGGGAGTGCATTTATCTTTTCAAATGTGTGTTTTCATTTTTGGGGGGATAAATATCCAGCAGTGTAATTATTATATCATGTGGTGTTTCTATTTTTTAATTTTTTGAGGAACCTCCATACTATTTTCACAGAGGCAGTACCAGTTTACATTCCCACCAATAGTGTACAAGGGCTCCTTTTTCTCCACATCTCACCAACACTTGTTATTTCTTGTCTTTTTTATTTTAGCCATTCTGACAGGTGTAAAGTGGTATCTCATTGTGGTTTTGATTTGCATTTCCCTGATGATTAATGATGTTGAATACCTTTTCATGTGTCTGTTGGCCATCTTTGGAAAAATGTCTGTTCAGGCCCTCTGACCATTTTTTAATTGAATTGTTTGAATTTTTGGTGTTCAATCTAGGAATTTTTTTTTAAATTTTTATTTAAGTTCTAGTTAACAAACAGTGCAATATTGGTTTCAGGAGTAGAATTCAGTGATTCATCACTTACAAACAACACCCATTGCTCATCATAACAAGTGCTTTCCTAATACCCATCATTTATCTAGCCCATCCCCTACCTGCCTCCCTCCATCAATGCTGTTGTCTTCTGTCTTTAAGAGTCTCTAGGGATTCCTGGGTGGCTCAGTTGGTTTGGCGTCCGACTTTGGCTCAGGTCATGATCTCATGGCTCATGGGTTCGAGCCCTACGTCAGGCTCTGTGCTGACAGTTCAAGCCTGAAGTCTGCTCCGGATTCTGTCTCCATTTCTCTCTGCCCCTCCCACATTTGTGCTTTGTGTGTGTGTCTCTCTCTCTCTCTCTCTCTCTCTCTCTCTCTCCCAAAAATAAATAAACATTAAAAAATATTTAAAAAGTCTTTTATGGTTTGTTTCCCTCTCTCTTTTTTTCTTCCCCCCTCCCAAATGTTTATGTTTTGTTTCTTAAATTCTACATATTAGTGAAATCATATGGTATTTATCTTTCTCTGACTGACTTATTTCACTTAGCATAACACACTCTAGCTCCATCCACATCATTGCAATGGCAAGATTTCATTCTTTTGGATCGCTGAGTAATACTCCATTATATATATATAACACATCTTCTTTATTCATTTATCCGTCAGTGGACACTTCGGCTCTTTCCATGGTTTGGCTATTGTTGATAATGCTGCTATAAACATTGGGGTGCATGTATCCCTTTGAATGTATATTTTTTATCCTTTGGGTAAATACCGAGTAGTGCAATTGCTGGGTTGTAGGGTAGTTCTATTTTTAGTTTCTTGAGGAAGCTCCACACTGTTTTCCAGAGTGGCTGCACCAGTTTGCATTCTCACCAACAGTACAAGAGGATTACCCTTTCTCCACATCCTTGCCAACACCTCTTTTTTATTGTGTTGTTAATTTTAGCCATTCTGACAGGTGTGAGCTGGAATCTCATCGTAGTTTTGATTTGCATTTCTCTGATGATAAGTGATGTTGAACATCTTTTCATGTGTCTATTAGCCATCTGAATGTCTTCTTTGCAAAAATGTCTATTCATGTCTTCTGCTTATTTCTTCACTAGATTATTTGTTTTTTGGAGGGTGTTGAGTTTGGTAAGTTCTTTATAGATTTTGGATACTAACCCTTTATCTGATATGTCATTTACAAATATCTTCTCCCATTCCATAGGCTGCCTTTTAGCTTTTTGTCAATTTAGGAAATTTAAACGTAGCTTGGCATTAGGTGATTTTATGGAATTAGTGTTAACTTTGTTAGATGTGATAATAACAATTGATTTGTGTTATTAATATACAAAAATGAAATTTTCAGATAAACAATGAGACCTAGAGTTTGCTTGAGGGGAAAAAAGTATTGTTGGGGGAGTAGATGAGACAAGATTGGCCAGTGTTCATAGTTCTACAGATGGCTTAAGGACATTTTACTGGTTTTATACTTTTGTATATGATAAAAAGTTTTCATAGTAAGTTGTATTGAATAGGGAGAACTCTTTGTATGTCATATAGTTCAACATTTTGTCCAGGTTCATGTCCTCAGCCATTAAAGGCAGAGTAAGGATTCAAATCTGTCCTTCAGCTCTGAGTTCTATTGATTTTCTATTACATCACACTGCATCATATTTTAGATATATGGTTCTCCATCCCACCTACTCTGTGACCCTTGACAAGTTATCTTGCACATTTCCCTCTTGGGTAGGTAAGGCCAAATTTAGTCATAGAGCTGGTCACATAGATCAGGAGAGGGTAGAGTCTTTCATGGCAAATTGGATCAGGTTGGGATGTTACTGGATCCAGATCTGAAGGCCAAGTACAGATACTAGTTTGGGATGGAAATCAGAGGAGCAGTAGCAGTTGCAGATCCAGGAGAGGAATAAGCAAGGTCAGACTCCCTAAGAGACTTGGAATGGGTACAAGATGGGACCAGGCAAAAGACTGAGAGCATAACATGTACAAAAAGTAAGGGTGCTGACTGATAATTCTTGCTGGTACACGGCTGTGTAGTTTAAAGGCAGGTTTGCTAACTTGGCATATAGCCAGATTGATATTCTTCATTGTAAAATGCCTGTTCCACTCTACCTGATAGTCTCTATTTATTTAATATAAAATAATTGTAATAGTATGGAATCCATCAGGGGTGCCTGGGTGGCTCAGTCGGTTAAGTGTCCGACTTTGGCTTAACCGACTTTGGCTCAGAAAGTCATGATCTCACGGTTCGTGGTTTTGAGCCCCACGTCGGGCTCTGTGCTGACAGCTCAGAGCCTGCAGCCTGCTTCAGATTCTGTCTCTGGCTTTCTCTTCCCCTCCCTGGCTTGTGCTCTCTCTGTCTCTAAAATAAATAAACATTAAAAAAATTAAAAAAAAATAATATGGAATCTATCTAGAAGGTACCGTTGAGGTCATATAATCCAACCCATTTATTTCTAAGTATTATCAAATTCATATTGCATTTCTAAAGGGTAGTTGGCATTGAATTATGTGCCATGAAGATTATAAAATTTCAGTTGTGTATGTTTGCAAGAAGATTTTGAGATAAGTAAATAGTAGTTATGATTATTCAAGTGATGCAGATAGTTGGTTAAAATTGGTTATTGGTTAAAGTAGAGAATAATTTTATTTATAAAATAAAATTTGTTTTATGAAATATAATTTATGAATTGTATTTACACTTATGCTTCTAGTCTCAGGGCTAATGGTAAGCAAGGATTTCTCTTATCAGTAAATGAATAGCCACATAGTATACATTTTATATGTGTATTGCAAGTGTTTGTGTTTTATATTTCATGCCAGGAATGTTGAGGGGGAGGGTGGCTTCAGCAACTAAGCCATTAATGCTTAGGAATAAACCAGTGAGCGGAATGTGTGTTATATCATTGCCTCACTAGGATATAACTATTTAAAAGCAAAGCAAAACAAGGCATTATTGAACGGCAGCGTATTGACATTGTGATAATTTTCTAACTGTATTTACTTGCACCTTTCTTGAGTTATGTGAACATTTCTTTTTGAGTCTCACTTCTGAATTCTTTAGTTAAAGCCAAGAAAAAGTATTTTTTCTCTCCTCTAATCCACACTATTCTATAATCAAGAGCAACAAGCTTCTAAAGTCAATTTCTAAGTTTAATAGATATTTGTACTTATTAGGTACCATTAAATTAGGACTACTGTACTCATTTATTTGTTCACTAATAACTTCATTATATTTATTCATTAATTTAACAAACTTACTGTGTCTTCCCATTGAGGATGAAAGGATGAATAAAACATAGCCCCTTCCCTCATGTTGCTAATATTTTACCTGAGTTAACAGACCTGTAAGCAAGTAATTGTGATCGAGTGTGCTGATTGTCATAATGGCAGCAAATACAAAGGAATCTGGGAGCATTGTGGAGAAAAGGATTAGCTAGGGAACAGAATGGGGTTGGGTGACAGATGGTTTTCATGGAGAGGAATCTTGAAGAACAAATTGCCAATAGTGCGGTGCCTGGGGGGTCCAGTCGGTTAAGTGTCCCACTCTTGACTTCGGCTCAGGTCATGATCTTGTGTTTGGTGAGGTCGAGCCCCACAGTCTCGCAGTTGGTGACTGCAGAGCCTATTCTCTCTCTCCCCGTCTCTCTGCCTACCCCCACCCCCCGCCCTGCTCATGTGTGTGTGTGCTCTCTTCTCAAAATAAATAAACATTAAAAAAATAAATTGCCAATACTAATATTGGCAACTGTGTGAATCAGATTTTACAAAATCCATTGATGTCATCTACCTTTGGCTTTGAACTTACTACTTTTGGTTTCATTTTCCCATTGTCTGCCTTAGATACTTTTTCTTCTACAATGTTTGATGTCTGTCCAGTCTGGTTTTATTGTTCATATCCTGGTTGACATCATATTCATTTTAGATAACTGACCTGACTTTGAGCTTTGAGTCTTTTTTTTAAGGCTATTTATTTATTTTGAGAGAGACTGAGTCAGCATGAGTGGGGGAGGGGTAAAGAGTGAGGGAGAGAGAGAATCCCAAGCAGGCTCCACCCTGTCAGCGCAGAGCCCGGTGCAGGGCTCAAAATCATGAAACCATGAGATCATGACCTGAGCTGATGTCAAGAGTCAGGTGCTCAACTGACTGAGCCACCCAGGTGCCCCACTGAGCTGTCTACTCTTAATCTGGCCTGGAACTCTCAAAGTACATGACTTTTGGTAACTATCTCCCTCCTTGACCTCTTGCATCAAGAAAAGGGAATTTTACTCATATGATTTTGCCAGGATTCTAAAGGCAGGAATCCAGTGTCTTCCAGCCGATTTTATTTTTCACAGATCGAGTATTTGAAAAAGAAGTTCTGAGAGAATGCAGGTGCGATATGGCTAGAGACCAGGGTATGAGGGATTGAGAAAGATGTAATGTTTGGAAAGGCAGATGAAGGCTGGACATTGAGAATCACGAAAACCACGGATCTGGGGCTTTAATCTTCATGCTAAATAGGACCCACAAATGGTTTTCAGGAGGATTGTGACACCATCATAGTTATAATGTGTAAAGATAACAGTGTCATTACTAGAACAGAAAGAGGAGAGGTTGCAGTCAGGGAGACCAGTTAAAGGAAAGAGATGATGAAGCTTGAATTGAGCAAGATAGTAATGGTGGAGAGGAAGGTATAAATCAGATGGATTTCAGGGAGGGAACTAATAAGATCTGGGTACTAATTAGAAATTGAGTTTGAAGGAAAGAAAACTATTGAAGAAATTTTTGAGTTTTCTGCTTTGGGTGATTGGGCAGGTTATTTTTTTCCTTGTAATTACAAGTATAATTAATGGAAAAAATTAATTATACTTGTAATTATTTAATGGCTGTTTTCTCCATTAGACTAATCTCCATGAGGGCAGGGACTTTGTCTTTCATGCTTGTATCTATATTCCCCAGCACCTGGCATAGTGTCTGGTTATAGTAATAGACTCAATTAATAGTTGTTGACCAGCTGACCAGTTTCATGAATTCAGTAAATTTTTATTTTCAAATTAAAATTCTTCTGAATGCCAGACATGCTTGTAGATGAATTTTGACACCTTTAACTAAGACATGAAAGATATGAGGATGAGCAGTTTCAGTGAAAAGATAATGGGTTGTATTTTGGACACACTGAACTGAGATGCCATGGGACATCCAGTTGGAGATGTGCATTTATCTAAACTTCAAAAGAGTGATCTTGGTAGGAGATTCATATCTGGATATAAAAAAACCTGAAGTCATGGAATGTTTGAGATTAATAGAAAGAGTAAGTAAAGTGAAGCATACTAATGTCTGGAGACAGAAATCTGGGGGAAAGAAATATTTAAAATATAAGTAGAGAAAAAAAGAGTTAACTAAAGCAAGTGAGAAGGATGTCCATAGTTTTAGGAGAAAAGTCAGGGGGTAGGGTTGTCATTAAAGGGAAGAGAGGGGAGAGTTTCAAGGAGGCATATGTCTTGGGTTGCAGTATTAGTGAAATTTGAATCCCTGGAAGAGTTCTAGGAAGGCCATGGATTCCTAAAGTATTCTATCTTTTGTTTCGCCTTAGAATTCAGGTCTGAACTCTTTAATTGATAATCATATTACTGACTCTAAACTGTGGAGACTTTGAGCTACCTTATGCATATGAAATTCAAATAAAATTCCTTCAATACTGGTATTGTTCAGTTAATAAAGCCTTAAGATTGTCACCTGACTTTAAACTGCAAGAAGAGAAGACCAAAATTTGGAAGGAGCTTTCTATTTTAGATGAAATATATGTCCTAAACTAATTTTCTCTTCAAATTTTCATGGACCAGTGCTTCTTTCACTTGAGTAAATTTTACTTTTCAATTGTGATAATACTTTTAAAGCAATTAAAAGACAAATGAATTTTTAGCCATTATAAATTATTGTTAATGCATAAGAATATTATTATAATGTTTGTGCATATACTACAGTGTGTGGTAGAATGGGGTTGCTGTAATTCTTTGATTTGTAAGGCTTTCTGAGTTACTGTGACTTTTTTTAAACAATAAAGATCACTATTTTATTCTCATGATTTTCTTTGGAAAAACAATTATTTTACAATAGAATAGTTCCTTAACATTCAAGTAGTCAGAGAGAACTAACAGACCAAAAAAGAAAAAGAAAAAAAATTCCTTGGAAACAGAAACCCATGAATTATTTGGCTTCAGGAATTTACTGCTTATTATGTGTGTGTGTGTGTGTGTGTGTGTGTGTGTCCTCATGAGCTGTTTGATAGCTCTGAATTCATAGATTGGAGGGGCTGCTACTCCTGTAGTATGACAGATTTCCTTGTAAATAGACTCCACCAGGATTGTAGTGTGCACCCACTAGATGATCAGTAAGTTTAGGTGAAAAGATTGATTGTTGACAAAACTTGGAAATTACCTAATGTTTCAGAAATGTTTGACTCATTGCAATTTACACAAAATCTAGAGCCTAGTGATTCTCCATTAGTTGTTTTATATAGTAGAAGCTAACCTGGATAATTGGTAGTCAGGTTGGATCCACTGATGTTTTTTGGCCAGGTTGTGGGAACGTGTTCAATGCCGCAGTCTTCCCAGGGAGCATTAGCCCAGCAGGAACTTTTGGAGCCTGTGGAAAAAGCTGAGGCATGAGGAAAAAGTCACAAAATAGTCACAAAATCACTAAATACATATCTAGGACTTAGGTTTGGGAAAAGTGTAGAAAGAGTATTTGTGTTTTCAATTGAGGCAAATCTTGAATATGATGGAAATGACTCAATTAAGGGGAATTCATCTAATCACCTTTACCAGGGTCTCTTGATGGAGGTCGATTTTGGTGGTGGATAAAAGAGATGAAAGGGAATCTTTGCTTTCACATTTTCTCTTTGTTTTGTTTTTATTAGTCCCACCTCTTTCTTCTAACAAATTTCACTCTTTGTTGATAGTATACTCTTTTCTAGGAAACATTTTTATCTCCCATGGCTGAACAAAAAACTAAGTACTTGGCTGAGAGAAATGACTGAAACTCAGTCAAGATTTAGGACAAGAGTCAGTAAGATTGTGTGGAGGTCAAGTGGCCTGAACCAGGCTTGAGAGTGTAAGTGTTATCTGCCCATTTAGGTTTAAAAGGTTACAATATTTCTGGTAGGAAGATCCATATTTATTACCCTGAATTTGTTTGAAAATCTTATGAACTATGCTCACAAGTCTTCAAAATATTTGTTAAATGAGTGAAATGATAAAATTGCATTCAGCAAAATAGAGTTCAATAACCCTCACATGGACCTAAGAGTAAGGGTTATACCTTTTCCTGAGCACTTTTCCTGAAGAGGTCATGCCCCCAGTTCTTTAATAGATAATTCTTCAGCTTGGTAAAAGGAATTGTAACTTGGCAGGGGAAAGATCTTGGAAATTCCTAACGTGGTTGTAGATTACTTCAGTACTGTGTTCCTGCCAACAGGAGCCACTGAGAGAGTGACATAGAACACAAATGCCCTCTTCACACATTTTCTAATTTGTCTGCTCACAGTTAAACCTGAAGCATAGAGTGGGCCTTTTGCAAAGCTGTGAATTACACCAAGTTTCCTTTGGATATCTTTGCTTGATTTATGGAGACTGCTTTTTATACTTAGAAGTTGGAGGTAGAGCTTGTAGAACCTAATCCAACCCAAATCACTTGTTAAAATGAAAGGAAATGGTTGGGTTAAAAATAAACTATCTAATTCTTGTTTTATTCCCTTTATACCCATGGATGCTTTTTAGTATATCCAGCAGATAAATTTTTTGGCATGTTTGTAGAAAGTATTATCAATAAGAATGTTACTATTTGAATTTTGGGATTTATTTTGGTGAGAACAAAAGTTGAAGCCATCTAATGAGGATTGAAATTAGAGTAGGGTATAGGAATTAATAACCTGTAATTAAAATTTTTTTGTTATTGAAACCTATTATGCTGTACAGGGTTTCTTGAACTGATACACTTGATTTCAGCACAATCATTACTAATTAAGCTAATTAAGTAAATTGCTTTTGAGGGTTCAACTTTGATGTGTCCTTTACATAAAATATATGTAGTCTGTGCAGAAAATGGTTCTTTCTTAATGCCCTCTTTTAATCTTAGTCATAATTCTAGTTTGTAAGGGGGCATAAAAATGAAGAAGTAATGCTAAATTTTCATTTAAAAGTATTAGTCACAATATACGCAGAAAAATATTGAACAGATGAGAAAAAAAAAAGCTAAAATGGGCAAAATGCCCAGAGATTCCAGCAAATGTAGCTTACTTGAGGCTAAAGAAAAAAAAAAAAAGGAAAATAATAATGACTATATAAAATTTATGCCTAAGAGTCAGGAATTTCCTTCCTTGTCTCAGGCTAGTCTCTTCTCTCTTAAGGATCATTCTCATATATATTTTTATAATCCAAAATTCTTATTATGGGGTAATTACACAATCAATATACATATTTAAGAAAATATAAAGAATTCCTTTGTGAGATTTTATTTTATTTTTAATTTTTTTTAATATTTATTTATTATTGAGGGACAGAGAGACAGAGCGTGAGCAGGGGAGGGGCAGAGAGAGGAGACACAGAATCCAGAGAAGGCTCCAGGCTCCAGGCTGTCAGCGGAGAGCCTGAGGCGGGGCTCAAACTCACAAACTGCGAGATCATGACCTGAGCTGAAGTCGGATGCTTAACCGACTGACCCACCCAGGCACCTCTCCTTTGTGAGATTTTAAATGATGGCCAGTTTGTATAAAGATGTAGAGCTCTTTAGATAAAGTATTATTTTTTAAGTGAACTTTGGTAACAGCTCTTTCATGTATATTAACCATTTTATCTGATTATAAAATTTTTGATATACAGTTGTTCATAACATTTTCTTATTATCCTTTTAATGTCTTTAGGATCTTTAGTGATAACTGCTTTTTAATATGTGGTTTTGATTGTTTTTATTGTGTTTTTCTGGATCAGTCTCTCTAGAAGTATATCAATTTTATCAATCTTTTCAAAGAATTAATTTTTGGCTTATTTTTTCTCCGGTTTCTCTGTTTGCTATTTTGCTGATTTTGCTCTGATCTTTGTTATTTCCTTCCTTTTATTTGCTTGGGATTTACTTGCTCTTCTAAATGTTGAAACTTAGGTCACTGATTTTAGACCTTTCTTCTTTTTTAAGCTACAAAAGCTACGGTTTTTCCTCTAAGCACTGATTTAGCTGCATTCCACAGATATTATTTTGTTGTATTTTTATCTTTAAGTATGAAATATTTTATAATAACCTTTCTGATGTTTTAATTTGACCCATGGATTATTTAGAAATGTGTTGTTTAATTTGAAAATATTTGGGGTTTTCCTAAATATCTCATCGTCAGTGATTCCTAATTTAATCTCACTGTGGTCAGAGTTACTCTATGATTTCAGTCCTTTTAGATTTATTGAGATTTCTTCCATGGCCAAGCATATGGCCTATTATGGTTAATGTACTGTGTGTACTTAAAAATAATTGATGTTTCGCTCTTATGGGGGTATATGATTCTATAAATGTAAGTTAAATAAACTTTTATATCTTGACTAAATTTTTGTTTAGTTTTTCTATCAGTTGCTGAGAAAGAAGAGCTAAGGTTTCTAACTATGATTGTTTCTCTATTTCTCCTTTTAATCCTGTCAAAGGATTGTTATTAGGTACATATACATTTATGACTGATGTCTGTCTGAAAAATAGATTCATCAATATAAAGTATCCCTCTTTGTCATCAGTGATACTCTTTAACTTAGCGTATCTTTTATCTGAATTAATATATGTACTATATATCTACAGCAACTTCATGTTTATTGTTCATATGATCTTTTTCAACCTACTTAGTTTACTCTTGTTGGCAAAGACTACCTTTTTTTAAAAAATCCATTCAGATAAGCTCTGCTTTTAAATTGAAGTGTTTAGTGCATTAATATTTAACATGATAATATGATTGATTAAATCTAACTTTTTTCTGTTACCCCCTCCTTTTTTGTTGTCATTGTTGATCATCTGTTTCTTCCTCCTTGCCTTCTTTTAGATGAATGTTTAGAATCCCATTTTATCTATTGACTTTTTTGATATCTCTTTGCATTATTTTATGAAAGATTATGTTACAGTATACATCCTTAACTTTTTGCAACCTATTTAAGTTAATGTTATACCACTTCACATAAAATGTAGAAACTGCGGATATAAACATCTATTTATCACCCCTCACCAACTTTTTATTTTTATTTTTATTTAATTTATTTTTTAATTTACATCCAAGTTAGTTAGCATATAGTACAACAATGATTTCAGGAGTAGATTCCTTAATGCCCCTTACCCATTTAGCCCATCCCCCCTTCCACAACCCCTCCAGTAACCCTCTGTTCTCCATATTTAAGTCTCTTATGTTTTTGTTCCCCTACCTGTTTTTATTTTATTTTTGCTTCCCTTCCCTTATGCTCCTCTATTTTGTCTCTTAAAGTCCTCATATGAGTGAAGTCATATGATATTTGTCTTTGTCTGACTAATTTCGCTTAGCATAATGCCCTCTAGTTCTATCCACATAGTTGCAAATGGCAAGAATTCTTTTTTTTTTTTTTTTTTGATTGCTGGTATTACCCCATTGTATATATATACCATATCTTCTTTATCCATTCATCTGTCAGTGGACATTTGGACGTTTCCATAGTTTGGCTATTGCTGATGGTGTTGCTATAAACATTGGGGTGCATGTGCCCCTTCAAAACAGCATACCTGTATCCCTTGGATAAATATCTAGTACTGCAATTGCTGGGTTGTAGGGGAGTTCTATTTTTAACTTTTTGAAGAACCTCCATACTGTTTGCAGAGTGGCTGCACCAGTTTGCATTCCCACCAACAGTGCAAAAGAGATCCTCTTTCTCTGCATCCTTGCCAACATCTGTTGTTGCCTGAGTTGTTAATGTTCTGACGGGCGTGAGGTGGTATCTCATTGTGGTTTTGATTTGTATTTCCCTGATGATGAGTGATTTTGAGCATATTTTCATGTGTCGGTTGGCCATCTGGATGTCTTCTTTGGAGAAGTGTCTATTTATGTCTTTTGCCCATTTCTTCAGTGGATTATTTGTTTTTTGGGTGTGGAGTTTGATAAGGTCTTTATAGATTTTGGATACTAACCCTTTATCTGATATGTCATTTGCAAATATCTTCTCCCATTCCCTCAGTTGCCTTTTAGTTTTGCTGATTGTTTCCGTTGCTGTGCAGAAGCTTTTTATTTTGGTCAGGTCCCAGTAGTTCATGTTTGCTTTTGTTTCCCTTGCCTTCGGAGATGTGTTGAATAAGAAATTGCTGTGACCAAGGTCAAAGAGGTTTTTGTCTGCTTTCTCCTCAAGGATTTTGATGACTTCCTATCTTACATTTAGGTCTTTCATACATTTTGAGTTTCTTTTTGTGTATGGTGTAAGAAAGAGGTCCAGGTTCATTTTTTCTGCATGTCGCTGTCCAGTTTTCCCAGCACCACTTGCTGAAGTGACTGTCTTTATTCCACTGGATATTCTTTCCTGCTTTGTCAAAGATCAGTTGGCCATACATTTGTGGGTCCATTTCTGGGTTCTCTATTCTGTTCCATTGAACCGAGTCTCTGTTCTTGTGCTAGTACCATATTATCTTGATGATTACCGCTTTGTAATACAGCTTGAAGTCTGGGATTGTGATGCCTCCTGCTTTGGTTTTCTTTTTCAGGATTGCTTTGGCTATTCGGTGTCTTTTCTGGTTCCATACAAATTTTAGGATTGCATGTTCTAGCTCTGTGAAGAATGCTGGTGCTATTTTGGTAGGAATTGCATTGAATATGTAGATTGCTTTGGGTAGTATTGACATTTCAACACTATTTGTTCTTCCCATCCAGGAGCATGGAATATTTTTTCCATTTTTTTGTGTCTTCTTCAATTTCATTCATAAGCTTCTATAGTTTTCAGTGTATAGATTTTTCACCTCTTTGGTTAGATTCATTCCTAGGTATTTTATGGTTTTTGGTGCAATTGTCAATGGGATTGATTCCCTGATTTCTCTTTCTGTTGCTTCATTGTTGGTATATAAGAATGCAACCGATTTCTGTGCATTGCTTTTATATCCTGCCACTTTGCTAAATACAGGGATCAGTTCTTGCTGGGTTTTTTTGGTGGAATCTTTAGGGTTTTCCATATAGAGTATCATGTCATCTGTGAAGAGTGAAAGTTTGACTTCCTCCTGGACGATTTGGATGCCTTTTATTTCTGTGTGTTGTCTGATTGCTGAGGCTAAGACTTCCAATACTATGTTGAATACTAGTGGCGAGAGTGGACATCCCTGTCTTGTTCCTGACCTTAGGGGGAAAGCTCCCAGTTTTTCCTCATTGAGGATGATATTAGCATTGGGTCTTTCCTATATGGCTTTTATGATCTTGAGGTATGATCCTTCTATCCCTACTTTCTTAAGGGTTTTTATCAAGAAAGGATGCTGTATTTTGTCAAATGCTTTCTCTACAAGAGGATCATGTGGTTCTTGTCCTTTCTTTTATTGATGTGATGAATCACATTGATTGTTTTGTGGATATTGAACTAGCCCTGCATCCCAGGTATAAATCCCACTTGGTCGTGGTGAATAATTTTTTTAATGTATTGTTGGATCCAGTTGGCTAATATCTTGTTGAGGATTTTTGTGTCCATGTTCATCAGGGAAATTGGTCTATGGTTCTCCTTTTTAGTGGGGTCTCTGTCTGCTTTTGTAATCAAGGTAATGCTGGCTTCATAGAAAGAGTTTGGAATTTTTCCTTCCATTTCAATTTTTTGGAACAGCTTTAAGAGAATAGGTGTTAACTCTTCCTTAAATGTTTGGTAGACTTCCCCTGGAAAGTCATCTGGCCCTGGACTCTTGTTTTTTGGGAGATTTTTGATTACTAATTCGATTTCCTTACCGGTTATGGGTCTGTTCAAATTTTCTATTTCTTCCTGTTTCAGTTTTGGTAGTATATATGTTTCTAGGAATTTGTCCATTTCTTCCAGATTGCCCATTTTATTGGCATATAATTGCTCATAATATTCTCTTATTATTGTTTTTATTTCTGCTGTGTTGGTTATGATCTCTCCTCTTTCATTCCTGATTTTATTTATTTGGTTCCTTTCCCTTTTCTTTTTGATCAAACTGGCTAGTAGTTTATCAATTTTCTTAATTCTTTCAAAGAACCAGCTTCTGGTTTCATTGATCTGTTCTACTCTTTTTTTGGTTTTGATAGCATTGATTTCTGCTCTAATCTTCATTATTTCCTGCCTTCTGCTGGTTTTCGGTTTTATTTGCTGTTCTTTTTCCAGCTCTTTAAGGTGTAAGGTTAGGTTATGTATCTGAGATCTTTCTTCCTTCTTTAGGAAGGCCTGGATTGCTATATACTTCCCTCTTATGACTGCCTTTGCTGCATCCCAGAGGTTTGGGGCTGTGGTGTTATCATTTTCATTGGCTTCCATGAACTTTTTAATTTCCTCTTTAACTTCTTGGTTAGCCCATTCATTCTCTAGTAGGATGTTCTTTAGTCTCCAAGTATTTGTTATCTTTGCAAATTTTTTCTTGTGGTTGATTTTGAGTTTCATAGTGTTGTGGTCTGAAAATATGCACAGTATGATCTTGATCTTTTTGTACTTGTTGAGAGCTGGTTTGTGCCCTAGTTTGTGATCTATTCTGGAGAACATTCCATGTGTACTAGAGAAGTATATATATTTCACTGCTTTGGGATGAAATGTTTTGAATATATCTGTTAAGTCCATCTGGTCCAGTGTGTCATTCGAAGACATTGTTTCCTTGTTGATTTTCTGTTTGGATGATGTGTCCATTGTTGTAAGTGGGATGTGGAAGTCCCTTACTATTATGGTATTTTATCAATGAGTTTCTTTATGATTGTGATTTATTGATTTATATATTTGGGTGCTATCACATTTGGAGCATAAATGTTTACAGTTGTTAGGTCTTCTTGGTGGATAGACCCCTGAATTATGATCTAATGTTCTTCTTCATCTCTTGTTACAGTCTTTATTTTGAAGTCTAGATTATCTGACATAATTATGGCTACTCAGGCCTTTTTTTGTCGCCCATTAGCTTGGTTTTCCAACCCCTTACTTTCTTTTTTTCTTTTCTTTTCTTTCTTTTTTTCCATCCTTCTTTCAATCTGAAGGTGTCTTTAGGTCTAGTTGGTCTCTTGTAAACAGCATATAGATGGATCTTATTTTCTTAACCATTCTGTTACCCTATGTCTTTTGATTGCAGCATTTAGTCCATGGACATTTACAGTGAGTACTGAAAGATATGAGTTTATTGCCATTATGTTTCTTGTAGAGTTGGAGTTTCTGGTCCTTACTAGTTTTTGTTGCTTTTGGTCTTTTTTTTTTTTTTTTTTTTTTTTTTGCCTTTTCTCCCCTCAGAGAGTCCCTCTTAGAATTTCTTGAGGGCTGGTTTAGTGGTCACAAACTTCTTTAATTTTTGTATGTCTGGGAAACTTTATTCTCCCTTTCAAGTTTGAATGACAGCCTTTCTGGATAAAGAATTCTTGGTTGCATATGTTTCTGATTTAGCACATTGAATATATCCTGCCACTCCTTCCTGGCCTGCCAAGTTTCTGTGGATAGGTCTGCTGCAAACCTGATTTGTCTTCCCTTGTAGGATAAGGACTGTTTTTCCCTTGCTGCTTTCATGATTCTTTCCTTGCCTGAGTATTTTGTGAATTTGACTATGGTATGCCTTGTTGATGGTCGGGTTTTGTGGAATCTTATGGGAGTCCTCTGTGCTTCCTGGATTTTGATATCTGTGTCTTTCCCCAGGTTAGGAAAGTTTTCCTGTATGATTTGCTCACATAACCCTTCTGCCTCCTTTTCTCTCTCTTCATTTTCTGGGACACCTGTGATTCTGATGTTGTTCCTTCTTAATGAGTCACTGATTTCTCTAATCCTTAAATCGTGCTTTTTTGCCTTAGTCTCCCTCTTTTTTTCTGCCTTGTTATTCTCCATAAGTTTGTCATCTATATTGCTGATTCGCTGCTCTGCCTCATACATCCTTGCCATCATGGCATCTGTTTGAGATTGCAGCTCAGCTATAGCATTTTTTATTTCATCCTGACTAGCTTTTACTTCTTTTATCTCTGCAGAAAGGGATTCGAATCTATTTTTGATCCCAGCTAGTATTCTTATTATTGTGATTCTAAATTATAGTTCAGACATCTTGCTTGTTTCTGTGTTGAATAAGCCCCTGGCTGTCATTTCTTCCTGCTCTTTCCTTTGGGGTGAATTCCTTCGTTTCATCATTTTGAAAGAAGAAAAGGAATTAGGGTAAAAAAAATTAAAATTAAAAAATTAAAAACAATGCACACACACAGAAATAAAATAAATGATGCTAGATCCTAGGTGTGTTTTGGTCTGGTTATTGAAAGGAGTTTGACAGATTATAGAAAAAAAGGGGCAGGGGGAAGAAAAACAAGAAAAAAAGGAAAACGTTTTAAAATTTGAGAAAATGAATACAATGAAATAGAATAAAATGAAATGATGGAAGTAAGATAGAATTTGAAAATTTTACCAAAAAATAAATATATAATATAAAAAAATAAAAATATTTTTAATAAAAACTGAAAATGAAAATGTTTTCTCTTTCTGTATTCAAGAAAAAGAAAAGAAACAAAAAAGATTAAAAAAAAAAAGAAAATTGAATAGATGGACCTGTGAACAGACTGAAATACAATTGAAATTACATCATTTTCCCCTAGAAGTGATACTATGAAGCACTTTATAGTCCACACACTAGGCAGTCGGAAAGATTTGTGGTGTTCCTGAAGAATGAGGTTGGCCCAGTTGGGTGGGGCTTAGTGTAACAGCTCTGTTCTCCACTAGATGGTGCTGCCTTGCTTACTGGGGTGGATTGTTGTGGCACTTGTAGGTGTGTATGCATATGCGCAGGAGGAGTATAAATGGAGTCTCCCATCTACCCATTTTCTAGTATAAGAACTCTGTGCTCTCTCCAACCAGCAATTGCACACCCATTCTTTGTGCTTTCTGTCCACTCCCTGCTTTTACAGTGTCTGTGACCAAGCCATCATGTTGCCAGGGGGCACCTCCCTCCTGAATTTTATCTCAGATGTGGCTGTGTTTCTAGACCCCTCACTTCTGAGGTACTGAGGCTTTGACCTGCTTAGATCCTCTGGGGGAGGGTCTCACTGAGCAATGGCTGGGTGGCAAGTGTACCCAACAACGTTCATGGGACTGTGCTGCTGCCAATGCCCAGAGACTGTGTCTGGTGCCAGCCCACCCCAGAAAAAGTTCACACGATCCTGTAGCAGCAGCATTTCATGGATTATGGAAAATCACAACACACATCTGGCACCAGGCTTCACCCTTAACTTCCTTGTTCCAGCACCAGTGAATGTGGTTATTCTCTGGTGTCTGCTGGGACCAGGTGGCTGCACAGCCTCTACCAAATATCCTTCCAGCAGTGGAACTGCTTCCTCCCGTGGGGCCTGAGGACCTCTTGGACCCCACTCCGCTCCTGGGGATTTGTCCTTCCCACCTTAGCACCTCCGGGTACTGAGGTACAGAACTTCAGGCTCTGCACTCCCCCTATTTATAGAGTCTTAGTGGGAATTTAAACCCTCTCCTTTCTCCTTTCTTCCTTTTTAGTTCAGTCTCTGCAGCTGTTTCCACTTTCCACTTTCTCTCCAGCTGTTTTTGGGAGGGGGTGCTTTTCCTGTAGCCCCCCCCCCCCCATCTCTGTCCTCTATCTGTAAACAAAAACAGCTCTCTGCCCTACTTGGCTTCTCTCTCCTCCATTTCACCTTTCCATGCCTCGTACCTGCTGAGCTCTGTGGTTCAGGTTGTGCAGATTGTTGTATTAATCCTTAAATCAGTTTTCTAGGTGTGCAGGATGGTTTAATGTTGATTTGGCTGTATTTCACGACTGTGAGATGCAAAAAAAACTTCCATGCTGTTCCACCATCTTGGCTGCTCCCTCTCACCAGTGTTTATTTTATGGTTGTCATATATATTATATCTACTTTATAAATCTCACGTGACACTGTTATAGTTTTTGCTTTAAAAACTGTCACATGTATTATTTTTTTTAAGATTTTTTTAAAAGTAATCTCTACACCTAATGTGGTGAGCTCATAACCTCGAGATCAAGAGTTGCATGTTCCACCAACTGAGCCTGCTAGGCCCTCCAATATGTGTATTATTTTAAAATTTAAGATAAAATTACGGTGTTTAATACGTACCCAAATATTTACCTTTTCCAGTGCTTTCAATCATTCCTCAAAATCTGAATTTCCCTATGGTATCATTTCTCTTCATCTTGAAGAACTTCTTTGTCATTTCTGTAGTGTGGGTCTGGTGATAATAAATTGCCTTAGTGTTTCTTTATCAGAAAATATCTTTATTTCATCCATATTCTTGAAGGGTATTTTCACCAGACTAGGTTTCTTTAAAAATATTGTCTTATTGCCTTTTGGCTTACATTGTTTCTGATGAGAAATATGTAGTATTGTATTGTCATCATGATTTCACTGTATGTAATGTGTTGTTTTTCTTTAGCTCCTTTTAATATTTTCTCTTTATTTTTTATTTTCATCAGTTTAGTTATAATGTGCCTATGTGTGTGGGTTTATTTGCATGTGTTAGATTGTGGTTTTCTAAACTTGAGTCAGTAAGTTTATTTCTCTCACCAAATTTGAGACATTTTCTGCCACTATTTCTTTATATATTATTTTTCTTCTCCATTCTCTCTCTCAACTGACTTCTGGTACTCTTCCAAAGAGTGTTGATGTTTTCCTTTCATCATTTAGTTAACTTGGTCAGATCTGAAATGCCAACTGTCATATGTGTAGTGGGCAGTGGCTTATATCTCTGTTCAGTTCTTTAAGTTTTAACTGTAAGCTGTTTTCAGTCTGTTTCACACATGCCTGATTCTGGAGTCAGCCAGAGACTTAACCTAAGTTTAAACATAGAATTTGGGGTTTCTCCTTCTCTAGCTCCCTTTTTTCTGGGGCATCTCTTTATTCTCTACCAGCAGTGGTTCTCTTCAGTCAGAAAGGTGGCAGAACTTTAGCTAACTGCCCTCCTTCATCTCTTCTGCCACCACCACTGCCAATGAAGTTGCCTCCAGGAAAAACACTGCAAAAAACAAGTCACTTGCTCCAGATATTGACTCCTGACCGAAATATATTTTTGTTAACTCTCCAGAGTCTCCTATAGGTTTTTCCACCTAGAATGTATGCATGTTATTAGTAGGATGATCACTCTGTTAGGCACTTACTCCTTACTTACTGCTGAGGCATCTTCTGGTTCTGTCACTAAGTTTGCAGCTCTCTTAGCATCCTAACTTTCTTCTTCTCCAATGACTTATTCCATTTAGCCTACAGATAAGCCCAGATAGGCATATATATTTTTTAAAGCTCTTACTTTGACATTGATATCCCCTCAAGCTACCTATATGTTATCTTTCTATTTTTTATGTATTTTCTTATAAGGGTTATGTATTATCGATACTTATAGTTCCTCATCACAGGTTCGTGCCATTCTTTCCAGTTTTGCATTTTTTCCCAGTATGTTTTTGAAATTACTCTCTTAAAAGACTGCGGTGACAACTGTAACATCAGTTCAAATTGCCTATTCAGACTATCCTTTATTTTTCTGTAACATCCAAGATTATTGGCCATGATCTGCTGGAAGCTTTTCCTTCTATAATCTCCATGTAATTTTTATCTTTTTCTTTTTTGTAGTTATTCGCATTGCTAGCTTCCCTGCTCTTCCTATTTCTGACAGATGGCATTCCTCAAGATCTTTCCTTGACCTTATCTTATTTGTTGTTGTTGTTTTCATTAGAAATTTCATCTACTACAATTGTTCCAGCTATTGTTTTTACACTGATGACTCAAATTCAAAATATAACCAAGCTTTAAATTGTATACATAGGCAGAATTCTAGTTCTACCTCTTAATAATTGATCATATTATATAGCTAAGATTTTTTAATTGGATTTATTAATTTGGATAAAATAAAAATGCCTTATTTCATAATGTTGCTTAGCACATTGGCATGCATATAGTATACATATAACTATACATATAACTATGCTTATAGTATGCATATAACATATACATATAACGTAGTTAATGATCAAATAGTGATAACTATTATGAAAGCCATTTCTGCAGTCCCCATCTCTCTTTCGACTTTTGCCTACAAACTCAGTGGCCCATAGGACCTAGATATCTTAAATAGGCATTTCAAAAGTAGTATTTTCTGCTAATGTCTCTTTTACTGTTAATGACACCATCATCTTCCCAGTTATGGCTCAAAACCTTGGTATTAAATGAATGGGCTTGTTTTGTGCCCTTTACATTCAACTGTAATTTGCTTACACAAATAAATACTACTCTCTTGGAACATCTTTCTCATTTGTTCTCTCTTTCCCATTATGGTTCCCAACTATTTTTTTAAATTATAATTTATTTTTGAGAGAGAGAACACATGCAAGAGGGGGATGGACAGAGAGAGAGAGGAGGACAGAGGATCTGAAGAGGCTCTGTGCTGACAGTAGAGAGCCCCATGCGGGGCTTGAACTTATGAATTGTGAGATCATGACCTGAGCTGAAGTCGGACACTTAACGGACTCAGCCATCTAGGTGCCCCAACTTTTTTTTTTGTTTCATATGACCTCTATTGAGGATCATTCTATTTGAATAGAATTTGAATAGAATTTAAATTTAGTTCTAACATATCTTACCATGTTTTCTGTAAGTTTCTATCCATGTTTTAGTTCATTTCCAGATTATTCTCTTTAAAGCCAAGCTTCATATTACTGCACCACCCAACTAATAATGATAACAATAATCTAACATTATGTTCTTACTTGCTAAGGAATGTACTAAATGTTTTACATGGAGTTTTTCATTTAGATCACCTTTTTAAAAATACTAAGATCTTTATTGATATTCATATTTTGAAATCTTTACCTTTGCGTTGGGTTTTTATTTTCCTGGGATAGGTTTTGAGAATGTAAAGCTTTAATATTTGAAATGAGAAGTTTAAGACTATTCAACACAGTGGACCGTGGTAAAGAGAAAGTTACAAGAATCCTGCTGAATAAAAATACTCATATAGCTGAAAAGCTTTACTAGGAACCATAACTGCCATTCCATAATAAGTCCAGGTCATAGAGACTTGCACATACAAATATAATAATTGCAAAATTTCACTGTTAAGGAGATTTTGTCAGCGTTAGATTGATAGAGTTAATCAATGAAGATGTTCTAGGACAGAGGAACTTTAAGACAAAATTTCATAAGGAGGAAGCTTTTGTTCTCATGGTGAAGAGAGACCATTCTTGCAGACCTGGGTTAGGCAAAGTTTCAGCTGATGAATGCAGTGGTGGTTATGGAACAGAGTTGAGTTATTTCTACTGGATGTGTGGGTTGTGATTTTCTTTTGAATATTGATAGCTGTCTATAATCAAATTCCTCAAGCAGTTCTTCTGTATTTCATCCATGTATATATTCTCTGTTGTCTATTTCTCCTTTATCTTTTTATATCACAGTTTTGGAGACTATATTTTGGCAATAACATAAGTGGAGAATAACAGCATGAAACTTGCTTGTGTTGTTGTTATGTTCAGTCTTAGTTTAGCTCTCACTTTTTATTGCTGCCTTTAGCTTTTTATCGTAGTATGCTTCTCTATTTCTTTTCCTCTATCCTCCTTCCTCTTCCTATGCTTTTCCCCTTCATTTCCTTTTCTCTCTTTTTTTATTTTTCAGATTTCTTTTTTTAAAGTTTATTTATTTATTTTGAGAGAGACAGAGGTAGCATGAGTTGGGGAGGGGTGGAAAGGGAGAAAGAGAGGATCCTAAGAAGGCTCCGTGCTATCACCGCAGAGTCTGATGTGGAGCTCGAACTTATGAAACTGAGAGATCACGACCCAAGCTGAAACCAAGAGTTGGACGCTCAACCATCTGAGCCACCCAGGTGCCCCTGTTTTTCAGATTTCTTAATGTGGTAATTGACTAGGAATTTATTCAATGACTTTTAAGGAGGTCAACATGCTTCTGTCTGTACTGTTTTGTTAATCTTCTAGACAAATCTAACAGTAGGGTGGAAGGCAACCAAAAAGCTATATTCCCACAATCCTTGAGCTCCAAAGTGTTTTGGAATTCAGATTTTGGGAATTTTAGAAAAGTAATATAATTTGATAAAAGTAAGTTCTGTATTATGTTACATTCTCATTGGTGTCTGAGCAGCACACCATGTACAGTGGTATTAGTATTCCTTTAGTGAAACAATATTCATACAAAGTGCAATGAATAAACAATATAAGAATATCACTCAGGTAAGAATTTGCCGCCGAATGAGTTTGGGTGCCAAATTTATGAAAAAAATGTATTTTAAAATCTTTTGGAACTTTTTCAATTTCAGAATTGTGGATAAGAGATTGGGCACTTGTTGGGCTTTTGCCCAGATCTACAGCGGTGGCCACCAGCCCTGTCCATATCCCCATGCCACTTACTGTTGCTGTGTGCTCACTGTCTCTTGAATGCACCTGTAACTCTGCCTGAGGGCATTCTGTGGCAGCAAGAGCATGTTCAGCTCCAATGTGAGGTAGCCCTGCATCTCCAGCAGTTAGCACCCTAAAGCAGTCCTCAATCAGTAACAGGTAGGCATTGGTGAATACACGTCCCAACTTCTGAACCCTCTTAGGTGGGACAAGTGTGCAGTGTGTTCCATACAGCCCCCCAGATGTTTCCATTTCGAATGAGCCCCAGTGCCCACATTTGTATTGCTTTCTTTCCCATCCTGCCTCATTTCCTTACTCCCTTACTGGTGCTCCTCAAATCATTCATCAAATAGATTACTTGCACTCAAATCTTCCTCTCAAGGTCTACTCTGGGAATAATCCACTCTAAGACATGGACTCCAAGTAGAGCCTGGAGCTTGGATTGAAGAAGAATATTCTTACAGACTTTGATATAGTTGTTAACCACTGTTTCTCATGTTTTTAAATTTCATAACTTAGAGGATCTTATCGGAGTAAGAGGAACAGGTTACCAATTTATAACTGCCATGGCTGAAGTTTATACACAGTCCTGGCCTTCCTGATACTGTAGTTTTCTGCTTCTACAGGCCATGCTGTGAGCCAACTGTCGGTTTGAAAGTTTTGGCTAAGATTTAAAAAATAGCTCATAATGATTTTAAGTGTTGCATATTCTTCTGGCTTGAAGAAACATACTCTCCTGACTTGAATACATTTAAAACACAAAGAAGTTGATACCCAGTGGCTAATTATCTGGCTGATCCCCAGGGAGGTCGTAGGGTGATTTGGTCTAGAGAAGCCTTTCTTATAACCTCAGATTTCATCACATTGGGTATAAGGCCGAGTCTGACCATTCGTTATTTATTGTTGTAAATAATTTTGTGTTCACTTTCTTGCAAGTGAATTGCTTGAGTAAAAAGTTGAGGTTCTTGACACAACTTTAAATCCATTTTTTTTTAAAAAAGTGAAATGCATTTATAGAGGAACTGAAATCATTAATTACGTTGTAGCTCCTTATCTTTTTTATGATACACGTATTGCTGTGAGTAGAGTGCTCTAAAACATCTGCTCAATAGTCCGTTATAGCCGCACAAGAATGCTTTTACATGAATGCAGTAAAGTAGCAGATGCTTTTTAACGACAACTTCCCAATTCATTTAGGAAACAAGTCAGTTTTGGATTTGGTTTTTCTTCCAAGTGTGGCAACTGTGCAGGCAAATGATTCCAAAGAGGTTAGAATTGACAAATCAAGTCACCCTGTATAATTTTTTAGGGTTCTGCAAGTTAGTCTGAAAGCCTTATCGAATAGCACTTTAATAAAATTAGCATTTTTCTTACTATGCAAATAATTCTTTACCATTGCAAGTAACCAGGAAGATACATTAATTCAGTATTACCAGCTTAAGCTTCTTTTATTTTCTTCTTTGGAAACTTCTGTTGAATGTTGATTTATTATTACCATTGCAAATGGAAAAAGTGGTTGAGTGCCCAGGCTTGATAACAGGGAGAAATGGGGATCCAGCAATTAGAAGTCAAATGTGTATAGTTCCTTCCCAGAGCAGTTTCTATTGCCTGAGAGACAGATCACTAGTGATGCCCACATGCCCCTTTGCATGGTCCTTGGCAGGGCTGGTGTTCTCAGTCAGTAGGCAGTCATTCACAAGACTGTGTTCTGAAAGGTGCCAGGGAAGCCATCATTGCCCCCCACCCCGTGTCATGTTCTCTGTTACCGAAACTGCATGGTGAATGGTGATTCATTAAGATTCCCCTGTTGAGGGAAACTTCTCTTCAAAGGCAAAGCCTCTTGGTTGGATTAACAAGTCTTGCTTGAAACATTTACTGGTAAATTTAGTAGGTTCTTTTGCTCTGAAGATCCAATCAGAAGGGCTGAATTTGGGAGCTTTGTGCTGAAAGAGGAAAACAAAGCCATGAAAAACTAGATGTAGAGGATGCCAAGGATAAAATTTGTCTTCTTTATATTTTCTTTAACTTTGGGTTAGGTCACCAGCATAGAGTTTTTTAAGTGGAGGCATGCACCCCAGAGAGTGTGCAAAAACAGTTCATTGAGATGTAGGAAATAACGTTTGAACTGCTATTTATATTTACTTTTACTTACTTATTTTTTTAATGAAGCTTTATAATACTTGAGCATGGCCTCATGCTGAGTCTTCATACAATTTATGTGTCAGAAGACTCGATGTTGTATGTTTCTCAAGACACTAAAAGGCATAGTGGGAGCCAGACGATAGGAAAGAGCTGATAGTGGTTGCCTTCACTCCTTCAGGTGTCTGTTATACATTTCAGTTTTCTGTGCCCTGGATTTACCAGGATGATGCTGTCCAGTTTCAGTTAACACATCTCCTACTTGTTAGACTAGGGGCTCTACAGATTCCTGGAAAGAAACTGTAATGAACAAACAAACAAACATACAAAAAAACCCCGGCAGTATGTAAAAAAATATATGATCAGATCTTATATCAGATCCAAATTAGCTGTCCAAATTTGAAATTAAGATTACTTGAGATAGGGTTTATATTTACTGTTGTTAAAGATGACCCTCAACCCATCTGTATGCTGTGCTTGCCAATAGTATGAAGCTATTTGTGTTGATTAGCAACTCACGAAAAAACATCTACAACATGAAGACAAACCTTTTAAAGCTAGAGGAGATTGAAATGTCAGTGTCATGGATGAAGTGCATCCTGTCATTAAGGATAAGCTGCACTTATCTGGTGTTTGCTTTGTCTGGTTTCCTTCAACCACAGTCCAGAAGCAGATGATCCTCTTGACAGATCCTCAGAAGGTCAATAGTAGCCTAATGTTATGTCACAGTTCCTATGTCATTCACCTCGCTTCATCTCCTGTCATCACAAGAAGGGTGATAACAGTACAACATGATGTTTTAAGAGAGAGAGACCACATTAACATAACTTTTATTACAGTAGACTGTTATAATTATTCTACTTATTATTAGTTATTGTTGTTAATCTCTGTGCCTAATTTATAAAACAAACTTTATCATAGTTATGTATTTATAGGAGAAAACTCTGTAGTATGCATATGGTTTAAGTACTATCTAGGTTTCAGGCATCCACTGGGGGTCTTGGAACATATCCCCTGTGGATGAGGGGGGACTACTGAACTTCTTACACATGGATTTGTACATCTTCCTCAGCTTTTGCAGTTATTAAAATCACCTATCAAAAAAAAATGGAGAAAGAACTGAAGCCAGAACTTTAGAATGCCATTATCACAATTAAGATTTAAAACAAAACAAAGTAAAACAACTGCAACAAATTCAATCAAATTGGTTTTATCAAAATATTACTGGCAAAAAAGGTGTTTGCACCATTAATAAATAAAATATATTTTTCTAGAACAGTTTATTTATTGTATTGATTATACTTTTGGAACCCAGTGCTCTTTGTTTATATGCAGACTAGAATGGGATTGTTTATGAAGAGAAAGGTCCTTCAGAGTCAGTTTTGAGTTGAGGCAGTGCCTCCAGTGCTGGAGAGAGAGGCAGGACTGCTGGGCAGGTGAGATCTGGCCATTTGGTGTCCAGCTGTCTGATTGTCCAGGACTGTCAGGATTGGTTCCTGGCTTTTTAACAGCACTGGTTCGGGAGCCGGGAGCCCAATGAAAGGCAAGGAACAGTGTGCTCATTTGCCTGCTGTTTATGTGTGTGACCATTATGAGGTGCTAACTTTTGCAACTGGTACCTTAAAATCAACATTCCTGCAATTTCATTCAGCCGCAGCCACTGGCCCAGAAAGCTGAGTGCCAAATGGTCAAGCAGTCCAAAGAGGAGGTGATAGCAGGGTGCCAGTGAAAGTTCTCTGATGCTCAGAGTGAAGCACAGAGTGGGAAGGCTGCTTCTGCCAGTGCCCAGATCATCCCCTAAGTAAAATAATTATTAGAAAAATAGTTCTCCTTCATATTTGTCTTCTGAGGTTTTCAATTTTAATGTGTTTTATAATATACGTAATATATTATACAGAAACAAATGTTCATAATTGATCACAAGGTAAATATGCACGTCTTAAAGATGAGTGCTTACATTTTTTGAGTGCTCGAGTCACATTCAAAACAAGTGTAGAGCCCTCTGATTTATAGGATGGAAATGACAACAGAACATTTTTACTCATTTCATTCATTTGTTTCACTTAACAGATATTTATTGGAAGTCTCTTATTTGCCAGATGTTGTTCAGAATGCCTGGGATACCTGAGTGAACAAGATAGGCATAAGCCCTGCCTTCGATGAAGCACTCACATTCCAAAGGATGTGTGCGTGCCATGGCAGGAGGAACCTTTCCCTGACCCTAGACCAGATAAGGCCCCAAGATGGTTTCTTACATTCTTACAATATTTGCAAGACTTTAATGAAATAATTATAATTCCTGTCGTTATAAACTCTTTTGAGAGCAAAGACCTTGTCTGTTTTGTTCACCAACATCTTTCCAGTGGCAGCACCATGCCTAACACATAGTAGTTGCTTAGTAATCACTAGTGAGTGAATGTGTATGTGCTCTGTTCACACACATTGTGCACGTGTGCACATATATGTGAGTATGTGTAAAGCTGAGAAAAAAAATGTGCAGGACATTGTCAAAACTATTGCTGAGGGCAGGAGGAAGTGCAGAATGAAGTGTGAAAGGAGATTTTTTTTTTTTTTGAGAAAGAGAGCATTTGTGTGTGTGTGAGCAGGGCAGAGATAGAGGGGGCGAGAGAGAATCCCAAGCAGGCTCCACATTATCAGTGCAGAGCCTGATTCGGGGCTCAATCCCATGACCCTGAGTACATGACCTGTGTCCACATCAAGAGCTGCATGCTCAACCGACTGAGCAAAGGAGATTTTTTAGTAGGCTCTAAGAAGAATTTGTCAGGAAGAAGATTGGATGGTTAGAGGTGACACATTCTAGGTGATAAGGCAGTCTGGTGAATGTGGGGACAAAAATCTACTCTCTACGGGTGCCTGGATGGCTCAGTCATTTGAGCATCCAACTTTGGCTCAGGTCATGATCTCGCAGTTTGTGGGTTTGAGCCCCACATCGGGCTGTGCTAATAGCTCAGAGCCTGGAGCCTGCTTCAGATTCTGTGTCTCCATCTCTCTCTGTCCCTCCCCTGATCTCACTCTGTCTCTCTCTTAAAGATAAATAATAAACATTTAAAAAAGGTTAAAAAATCTATCTAGGTGGATGGTATGGTCATTGAACTAAAAGTAAACCTTGGGAAATAGTGATTAGGATATTTAAAAAGTCTGTGCTACATAAATTGGTTTATACTTCAAAGAGCTGAAACAAAAGAAGGTTAAAATCTTACACACTGAATTTATAGATGTGGTAAAATTATATGCACTCTGGGGACTATGAGCATTTTCTCTAGTAGTATTTATTATGACGATAATTTTATTATTATTTGTGTGATTGTTTAGCATGTTTCTTCCCTTTAGGGCACAGTATCTGTTGTTCTCCTCTCTCTTCCCAGATCCTAGGACAGTATGGGAACAAGGGTTGGCAAACTATGGCCTGCTGCCTATTTTTGTACAGCTCACAAGCTAAGATTGGTTTCTACATTTTTATATGGTTGAAAAAGAAAAAAGAATAATGTTTCATGACACATTAAAATTATATGAAATTTAAATTTTAGTGGCCATAAATAACGTTTTATTGGAACAAAGCCACGCTCAATTTACATATTGTCTAGGCTGCTTTCGTGCTACAATGCGAAATTGAGTGATTTTGACAGAGACATGTGGTGCACGAAGCTTAAAATATTTACCAACTGGCCCTTTAAGAAAATATTTCCTGACTTTTGATCTAGAACACAGAAGATACTCTCTAACATTTGGTGATGAATGAATGAATAAGTTAATCCCTACACCTACTATGTGTCAGATTTTTACATTCTGTCTTGTTTAATGTACTTCAAACAAGGGACAAGTGGGAGGAAAGTGCCTTCATTTATCAAGTAAGGAACCTGGGGCTCAGAGGGATTAAGGGACCTGTCTATCCCTTGAGTGGCAGGGCCAGGAGCTGAATCCAGATCTAATTTTAAATTCCGTACCCTTTTCCACATTTGACTATACTATGTTTCCATAATATCTGGTGTTTTTATCTTTGATTTTGAATGTATTCTTACACCCCAGTAGAAAGATGAGAACTTTCATTGTGCTCTCATTGCTACTGAAATAATATTATTTACAAGGGACCCCACGACTTATCCTGGAACAATCACAGGACTTGGCACATGGTGCAGGTACCTGTAGAACTTTTTAAGGATTGTCCTGGTTAAACAAAAACAAAAACAAAAACAAAAAATAACAAGCAAACAAATAGAGCCGTATTCACATCCACATAACCCAGACACGGTCTTGAAGAAGTGGAATGAGCTGTTGGCTTACTGGGAGGTCTTGCAGACTAGATCTTTGCTTGTTCCTACATGTGCTGTTTCTTGTGCACACGGTGAGAGAGCCTGCACAGCCCTCTGAAATTACTACAATGATTGCCTTTGGGACTCTTTATCAAGACCTTATCATTTTCACCCTTTGGCAGTGAAATTTACCCATTTCTGGATTTGAGTATAGAAGTTCATTCATATGCTGAAGGAATTTGCAGTTTATTCATCAAGACATTTAAAAATCTCACTTCTTTAAATGAGAGTAGTGCTATCTCTGCTTTAGAAAATGGCTTCAGCCAAACTTCAGCCTATTGGATTCAATTATCATCATTCTTTTAAGGCTCAGAATTTATCCCCACAGGACATCCAATGTAACATCCTAAGATAGGAAAAGAAGGTAGAAAAGGGGGGGAGGAAGTTCACCAAATGGAGATCTACCTCCTTTAATAAGGTTCTGCTTACTACTTATAAAAGTATAATAAAATGAAGTTAAAGAAGGCCTTAAGATGGGACTCATAGGGGTAGGCAAACTAAGGTCTATGGGCCATACCTTGTTTTTGTAAATAAAGTTTTCACTGCAGTCCTTTTGTTTACATGCTGCTAATGGCTGCTTTTACGCTACAATGGCAGAGACCTATGGCCCACAAAACCTAAAATATTTGGTCTGTGACTCTTTAAGAAAGCTTTTGCAGACCTCTGGAATCAGGGATATAAAAAAAAAAAAAGGAAAAGAACTAGGATTGTTTAATATGGGAAAGAGAATTCTGAAGACAATACATTGGTTCATAGTTTTGAGAGTATATTATATAAAAGATGATTCTTATTTCTTAATTCTCTGCAAGGGTAAATCTAGTTGAAACTGATTTACCCTGTAGCACAGGGAAGAATTTTCTGACTCTAGATTTAAAACATAGAGTGGCTTTTAAGGCACATCTTACACATTGGTGGTTACATGCATGGTGCAAAACTTACTTCCTTTTGGCACCCCAAATTCCACTAGTAAAGATTCCTTGTGATTAAGGCTATCAGCCACAGATCTGCAACTGAATGTAATGATTAATAAAAGAGTACCATACTAAGCCATTAATGGCCATTGATATTTTTAGCAAGAATTAATTCAAAGAAAAAGGAAAAACTGAAGGATTTTTTTTTTTTTTTGGATAGGAGGAGATAAAGGAAAAGGCCAGAGACTCTGTACCTTGAATGGGGGTGACGAACTGATGTCTTAGTTTAACAGAGGTGCATAGGATCCCACTGAAAGGAGACCAATGAGCTAGTGATATTCCCTAAGACATAGATGAGCAGCCAGTGAAGGCAAGCTGGTTTATTGCAGTTTTGAGTCTTGGTGATTGGGCTTTCTTGGCACTGTAATCCCATAGACTCTAAAAGTAAAGAATCCCAAAGTAGGCACTTCATGTATATGTGAGGCAACCACTGGGGTGGTTTGCTGACCACTTGCATTAGCATCACCTGGAATGTGGTAAACAAGGTAGATTATTAAGTACCATCCCAGAAGTGCTGAGTTCAAAGGTACAGTGTGGGGATGGCGCCTGAGAACACAAATGTTTAATAACATCCCCTACGCCCCAGATCTGATGGTCCTTGAAGAGTGAAGCAGAAAACCTGATGCTGGTCATGTTTATTTACTTTTGAGAGAGAGAAAAAGAGAGAGAGAACGGGCGAGGGACAGAGAGAAAGGGAGACACAGAATCCGAAGCAGGCTCCAGGCTCTGAGCGTTCAGCACAGAGACCGATGCAGGGCTCCAACTCAAAAACTGTGAGATATGACCTGAGCTGAAGTCGGACGCTTAACCAACTGTCTGAGCCACCCAGGTGCCTCTTATGCTGGTCTTTCTTATGTAACATGCAAAGGGGAAACTCTGAACACGTTAGACTGATTCAAAGCTCAGAATACTGTTGAAAGTCTTTCCCTTTCTCCGTTTAGTCATGATTGCCATTAGGGGTTTCTGATTTTAAAATCCCTTATCCTGCTAACTCTTCTTGCTTGTAGCTGCTCAGCAATCCTAAAACGTAGATGAGAAGAACCATCCTTTCTTTAGAGAAGTCCTTGTAAGCCCTTCTGATTTTTTTTTCCTCAGAAAACAATGTTATTTATATATTGTTCTGATGTAAGGGCTAATTGTCATTGGCATATGATAGGTGCTATTAAACACTATTACCCTTCCCTCCCCCCAGGGGAGCTGTGTTCTCTGGCATGGAGTCTAAGAGACAGCCTTGAACTCATCCGATTTGCTAGCTGTCCAGCTTCAGGCTCAAGCTGCCTTGCTATCTCCTGCACAGTCCTAAAGGAAATAGGGCCTAAGAAGCACTATGGAGACAACTGTAAGCATGCAGAAAGCTGCCAGATGTGCTTTGGTGGGTTTCTGGGTCCCCTCCCTCCTGCCTTGCCCTTTAGCTTGCCAGGCTGCAGAGCAGGATTTCATCCCACACAGGAGACAGATTCTTTATCTCAGTAGGAACCCACATTGGCCATGCTGATGCTAATTCTCTCCCCTATGTGGAAGCTGGAAGAGCAAAGAGTCATGTATTTTTTTTCCCTTAAAAAAAAAAATCAGGAGTAGTAGTGATAATATACCTAGAAACAGGGGGAGCATCACTGAGATGCTATTCTTGGGATCATCTTGGTGACCACCCTTTGTTGTTCACCCTGAGTACTATAAGACAGATGTCTGCCTTGTGTTTAACCCTCTCTTGCACACCACTTACTACATTTACAATTGTTGAAAAAAAGGCCATCACTTGGAAGGGTTGTTGTGAGTCACTCAAAAGCCACAGAGATCATGAAAAAAGTCATTCTAGGAGTGAAGATAGTGAAAAGATCACCCCAATCTAAAACAAGTGAAATGGAAAAAAAGCCTGCTTTTACTTAGAGTTCCACCTAGATTATTTTTATAATTCACTTTAAATGTTTTAATAGTTGAAATTCTTTCTTTTTTAAGGAATTGACTTTTCAGTGGTTTGTTAAAAAGCTTTCATCAGCTTTTATCACTTCTGATGACATTAAAAGCCGTTGGCTCAAGAAAATCAAATGAGGGGTGCCTGGGTTGTTCAGTCAGTTATGAGTCCGACTATTGATTTTGGCTCAGGTCATGATCTTGTGGTTGTGAGATGGAGCCCTGCCTCACGGCTCCATGTGGAACCCGCTTAAGATGCTCTCTCTCCCTCTCCCTCTGCCCCTCTCCCCTGCTAGCTTGCATGTGTGCTTTCTCCGAAAGGAAGGAAGGTAGGAAGGAAGGAGGGAAAGAAGGAGGGAGGGAGGGAGGGAGGGAGGGAAGGAGGGAAGGAAGGAAGAAGGAAGGAAACTAAATGAAGTTTGTTACATAGCCCATTTTTCCATTGTAGATGGCTTATGTGTCCACTGATGGATACAGCTACAGACTGCCTCTGAACCAGCACTGCCCCCTTGTCACTCTTTGGCTTCTTGGCTGTGATTCTGGCTTGTTAATGTTAGGTTTGAATAAAAAACTTGACTGGTAGAAGATAAACAAATAGACTCTCTTTTCCTCAAGGGGACATTATGAATAAAGCTCGTTACTTAGGTTTGCTCAGTAATAGTAATAGATATTTTTAGTGATAGAAGAAAAGTTTTTCTTCCTTCAATTACTTTTTCCTGTAGGCTAAATAGAGATATGGATCTCATTTCTTAAGCCCAACACACTATTTGGGTTTGCTTTCAATAAAATATCTATGAAGTGTCTTCACCATGATCCCTCTTTAATGGGATTTAGTTGTAAAGCTTAATTCATATCAGATTTTCTAAATGAGAGATCACTGTAAACTTACTGTTAATTGAATTCAATAAAATCAAGGTTTCTATAATTAACGTGAACCACTTAATCTTTTTGCTCCTTGAATGAATGTAATTTTCTAAACACAGGTATCTTCTAATATAATGACATAGCAACATTTTGAAGAAAATAAAAGTGCATGTGACTTCTTTTTCTAGTAACTCTTAAATCAAATTAAATATACCCAAATCCCTTTTTAAAAACATAATAAAAGTAATAAAATTTTAACAAATTTACTCAAATGTTAATATTAATCTGATGTTCCCCAGAACATCAGTCCAATTTAAGTATGCTAATGGTTAAGAAATGGCGTACTACAGTACAAAGAGCAGTGGTTTCAGGGTTTCCACATAGGTTATAACTAACTGTGCCTCTAACTGGGGGTGACATTGGGTAAACTACCAACGTTTCTGGGATTTGTTGTTTCCATCTGCAAGATGAGTGTTAGGCTATATGAAATGATTCTTGTTTCTTTCACTGTTAGAGTTCTGTGATTCATTATATTGCGACATGGTATCAAAAACCTTTGTTATTTTGTTTTTTATTTTGGAGAATTTAAAATATTAACAAAAGTAGACAGAATGATATACTAATAAATACCAATGAACTCAATAAGCAACCTCAGTGGTTACCACCTTATGGCCAGTGATACCCTTTTCATACCTTTGTCCACTGACCCCTTTCCTGTGTTATTGTAAAGCAAATCCCAGACATTAGCCTGTTTTTATTAACCTGATCCCGCTGCCATCTGTATTGTTAGCACCTGAGGTCTTAGAAATTTTGGGTTATTTTTAGCAAGACTCAAATTGCCTCACTATCTTTTCATTTCTTAATAGAAACATTTTAGTTAATTGTAGATACACATGCAGAAATAATCAGAATGATCCCGTGTACATTATACCCACTTTCCTGTGGGTAATCTTGTGATATCTTGTGAATCTATTATATAATATCTCAACCAGGATATTGGCATTGATACAGTCCATTAATCTTATTTGAAATTCCTAGTTTTACTTGTTTTTTTGTGTTTGTGTGTGTATATTTTTGGTCCTATACATTTTATCATATGTAGGTTCATGTATCCACTACCAGAGTCAAGATATAGAACCCTTCCAACACCATAAGGATTCCTCATGTTGCCCTTTTGTAACAATAGCTCACCTCCCTCTGCCCACCCCCCAACACTAATCTGTTCTTTGTTCATTTCTAAAATTTTATCATTTCAAAAATGTTCTATAAATGGAATTAAATAGTCTGTAACCTTTCTGGATTGGCTTTATCACTTGCATGATTCCAGGGAGAGTCACCCAGGTAGTTGTGTGTATCAATAGTTTGCTCTTTTGAAGAAGTAACCACCAATACCACAGAAACACAAACAATTGCAAAAGAATATTATGAAAAATTTTATGCCAACAAATTGGACAGCCTAGAAGAAATGGATAAATTCTAAGATACGTATAGCCTACCAAAGCAGAAGCAGGAAGAAATAGAAAACTTGAACAGACCAATTACCAGCAATGAAATTGAGTCAGTAATCAAAAAACTCCCAACAAACAAAAGTCCAGAGCCAGATGGCTTCACAAGTGAATCCTATCAAACATTTAAAAAAGATTTAATACCTATTCTTCCAAACTGTTATAAAAAACAGAAGAGGAATTTTATGAGGCCAGCATTACCTTGATACCAAAGTTGGATAAAGACACCACAAAAAAAAAAAAAAAAGAACTACAGGCCAATATCTGTGATGAACACAGATGGAAAAATCCTCAACAAAATACTAACAAAGCAGATCCAACAATATATAGAAAAATCATTCACCATGATCAAGTGGGTGGGATTTATCCCCAGGATGCAAGAGTGGCTCAGTATTTGCACATCAATCAACATGATACATCACATCAATAAGAGAAAGGATGAAAACTATATGATTATTTCAATAGATGCAGAAAAAGCACTTGACAAAGTACAACATCCATTCGTGATAGAAACCCTTAAGAAAATACGTCTAGAGAGAACATACCTCAATATAATAAAGGCCTTATATGAAAAACCCATAGCTAACATCATGCTCAGTGGGGAACACCTGAGAGCTTTTCCCCTAAGGTCAGGAACAAGGCAAGGATGTCTACTCTCTCCACTTTTATTCAACATAGTATTGGAAATATTAGCCACAGCAATTACATAACAAAGAGAAATAAAAGGGATCCTTTCTCCACCTCCTCCTTAACACCTGCTGTTTCTTGTGTTGTTGATTTTAGCCATTCTGACAAGTATGAGGTGATATCTCATTGTAATTTTGATTTGTGTTTCCATGATGGTGAGTAATGTTGAGCATCTTTTCATGTGTCTGCCATCTGTATGTCTTCTTTGAAAAAACATCTACTCATGTCTTTTGCCCATTTATTAATTAGATTGTTTTTGGGTGTTGAATTTTATAAGTATTTTATGTATTTTGGATACTAACCCCTTACGAGATATAACATTTGCAAATATCTTCTCCCATTCAGTAGGTTACCTTTTGGTTTTGCTGATTGTTTCCATCACTTTGCAGAAGCTTTTTATTTTGATGTACTTCCATTAGTTTATTTTTACTTTTGTTACCCTTACCTCAGGAGACATACCTAGAAGAAGATTGCTATAGCTGATGTCAAAAAGGTTACTACCTCTATTTTCTTCTAGGATTTTTATGGTTTCATGTCTCACATTTAGGTCTTTAATCCATTTTGAGTTTATTTTTGTGTGTGATGTCAGAAAGTGGTCCAATTTCATTATTTTGCATGTGACTGTCCTGGTTTCCCAGCACCATTTGTTGAAGAGACTGTCTTTTTTCCATTAGATATTATTTCCTGCTTTGTTGAAGATTAACTGGTCATGTAGTTGTGTATTTGTTTCTGGGTTTTTGTTCTATTGATCTGTGTTACTATTTTTGTCTGGTGCCATACTGTTTTGAACCTACAGCTTTGTAATATAACTTGAAGTCCAGAATTGTGATGCCTCCATCTTTACTTTTCTTTTTCAATGTTGCCTTGGCTTTCTGGGGTCTTTTGTAATAGCATAAAATTTTTAGGATTGTTTGTTCTAGCTCTGTGAAGAATGCTGTTGGTAGTTTGATAGGGATTGCATAAGAATGAAATCTTGCCATTTGCAACAACATGGATAGAGCTAGAGACTTCTATGCTAAGTGAAATAAGCCTGTTTGAGAAAGACAAATACCATATGGTTTCATTCATATATGGAATTTAAGAAACAAAACAAATGAGCAAAGTGGGGGGAAAAAAAGAGAAAGAGAGGCAAACCAAGAAATAGACTTTTAACTGTAGAGAACAAACTGATGGTTACCAGGAGGGAGGTGGGGGAAATAGGTGATGGGATTAAAGAATACACTTGTTATGTAGAGCAGTGAGTAATGTATAGAATTGTTGAATCACTATTTTGTACACACGAAACTGATATAATACCGTATGTTAACTATACTGGAATTAAAATTTAAAAACTTAAAAAAAGTGAAAGCAAAAACAAAATAGTTTGCTCTTTTAATTGCTGAGTAGTGTGATGTATCACAGTTTGTTTAACCATGACCTATTGAAAGACCTTTGAAATATTTCAAGTTTTGGGCTGTTGTGAGTAAAACTGCTATGAACATTCGTGTACAGTTTTTTTATTGCTCTGAGATAAATGCTCATGAGTACATTGGTGGGTCATATGGTAGTTATATGTTTAGTTTCATAAGAAATTGCCATATGATTTTATGCTCTAAGCAGCAGTGTATGAAAGATCTAGTTTCTCTGCATCTCCACCATCATTAGAAGGTGTCACTATTTGTTATTTTAGGCATTCTGATAGATACACAGTGATATCTCATTGTAGTTTTAATTTGCATTTCCCTGATGGCTAATGATGTTAAACATCTTTATTTGCCATTTGTTTATTATTTTTTTGGTGATCTTTTGCATTTTTACTCCTCCATTTACTTCTTTTCAGACTTTGTTGTGGGGATAGTGTTGCTGGTGAATTATCTATGAAGTGTGTTGTAGAATACTTAGATGGGAAGAAACAGATTTGCTACTGAATTAGAAAGTACTGTTTACTGTGGTTCTCAACTCAGTGTTAGAGTCTCTGGGAATACAAAGATGAATAAGGCAAGAACCGTAGTCTACAACCATTTGGTACTTTTGGAAGGGAAAGCAGAAAAGATGTAGAAGTCTGAGATTTCCACATTGCATGACACTTGCATGGGCGTCATAACAGTGACTGTGAATGATGTAAGGATCCTAGCAGACACAGGTCAAGGATTGAAATTCATTTAATATGAGTTAAGGATGCAAAAATGTCTTTGCCCATAGCTAGCTGCCCAGAGCAGCTAGAGCAGCACTGGGAGACATAGCAGCACTCCCAATGAGGAGAGTGCTCAAGCTTTCAATCCCCACAGAGGTATCCTGCTGATGAGAATAGTGGTTACAGTGAGAATTCTCATGGCTCTTCAGAAAGTGTGTTCTGTCCCCTCTCTCTTATTCCTTGGGTCTCCTAACTGTTCCAGAGAAACTGGATTTATGCCCAATTGATTACTACTGGGATGTATCTGGCATCAGCCCCAGCGCATACCTGAGTGTTGAATTTGAATTTAGGTGAAGGAAACTTCTTTCTAGGAATTTCATCCTCCCTAGCAGGACTGAGTCTCAGACAGTCTGTATCTGAAGTTTTATGTAGAAATTAGTAACCCAATTCAATATTTGTTTAAGAATTGGACAATGATGGTCTAAGATGAGAAATAGTTCAATACAGAAGAATAGGGAATAAACACACACACACACACACACACACACACACACACACACACACACATTTAATTTATAGTAAAGGTAGCATTAAAAAACAATAGGGGAGGGGCGCCTGGGTGGCGCAGTCGGTTAAGCGTCCGACTACAGCCAGGTCACGATCTCGCGGTCAGTGAGTTCGAGCCCCGTGTCAGGCTCTGGGCTGATGGCTCAGAGCCTGGAGCCTGTTTCCAATTCTGTGTCTCCCTCTCTCTCTGCCCCTCTCCCGTTCATGCTCTGTCTCGCTCTGTCCCAAAAATAAATAAAAAACGTTGAAAAAAAAATAAAAAAAAAAAACAAAAAACAATGGGGGAAAGAATGCACTATTAGAAATCATCTGGAAAAAATCCTTACCTCACACCATACACGAAAACACAATTCAGATGGATTAATGATCTAAATGAAATTTAAAAACATGTATTTGTATGCAGAATAAAATTTAACATTTTTATAATTTTTGAGAGTGAGGTGGGGGTGAAGTAGGAGGTCTTTCTTTTTTAATTGTCAAGTTAGTTAACATACAGTGTAGCCTTGGTTTTAGGAGTAGAACCCAGTGATTCATCTCTTACATATGATACCCAGTGCTCATCCTAAAGAGTGCCCTCCTTAATGCCCATCACCTGTTTAACCCACCTCCCTCCCCACCCTTATCAACCCTCAATTTGTTCTCTGTATTTAAGAGGCTCTTATGGTTTGCCTAAGTAGGAGGCCTTTTAATGAAGACAGATAACTCAGAAGCTGCAAAGAGAAAATGTACAGATTCTACTACATAAAAGTAAAAAAAAAAATCTTCAGGATAAAATATATAAGAAACATGGTTAAAAAGAAAGCTGAATGAAATGTTATATGTACATATTTATATACGTACTTCTACATATCGCACATATCCTTGCACACCTTTGTTTTTTCTATGATGCAGAGAGATATATCTATATCCAATAATGTTATTTCTAATATACAAAGAGTATAATTTTATAAGAAAGATGCAAACCAGATATCAGAAAAATAGGCAAAAGGATAAGAGCAGGGCAATCAAAGAAGAATGCAAATGGCCAATAACCATATGAATAGATGTTCACTTTCACTAGTAATCAAGAATCTAGAATTTACAACCAAAAAATGATGTTTAAAAATTCATCAGGGGCCCCTGGGTGGCTAAGTCAGTGGAATGTCTGACTCTTGATTTCGGCTCAGGTCATGATCTCATGGTTTGTGAGATCGAGCCCCACGTCAGGCTCTGCACTGAGTGTGGAGAGCCTGCTTTAGATTCTCTCTGCTTGCTTTCACTTGTTCTCTCTCTCTCACAAAATAAAAAAAATAAAAATTCATCACATAGGCAAAATTAATAACAAATAATGTTCAAGTACTTATGGGATATGGAAAAGACATTCTCCTACATTCTTGCTGGGAATATAAATTGATACAGCCTTTTTTTCTGGGGATAGATTGGCAGTATGTATTGAAATTTAAAATGCACATACCCTTTCTTAAAATAATGCCCCCTTTTGGAATCTGTACCACAGAAAAAAGAGGTATAAAAGGATATATGTGCTAAGATATGTATTGAATTATTAGTTGTAGTAGCAGAAAATTATAATCAGCCTAAAATATCTAGCAATATGGACATACTAAAACAAATGACTGAACAAACTATGGCACAGTCATGTATTGGAATACAGTGAAGCCATCAAAAGAAAGAGCAAAATCTATAGTACTGACATGGCGGACATGCTAGGATGCCCATGATTTAATCAATGAATATGTGTATGTGTTGTGATTAAATCAGGGGTGGGTGAGTGGGTGTATGTGTGTGAATGTGTTTGTAGGCGAAAAAATTCTAAAAGTATACACTAATCTGCTAAAAATTATTACATACCTGGGGTATAGAAGTGCTAGGGTAACGGAGATTTCCCTTCTTTTTATGTACTTGTGCAGTGTTTGCAATTAATGTTTTTTGTCACAAAGACATGATGCTTTATAATGTTAAAAAAGAAAAGAAATTATAAATAAATGCTGACCAACCTAATCTTTGACCAAAAGAAAGAATTTGGTTTGAAGAATTGCTTTAAAAGGAGGTACAGGTAACATTGCCTAATGACAGTTCAAATAAACAAACAGAAAAACCTCTTTCTTGCTACTGGATTAACTTTCTGTATCTGGAATATATATTTCAGTGATTTGTCTCTGGTTATTTAATTCATTGTGTTTAATTGATAGTGTTTACTGGAGTATAGTGAAAACTATTTTGTACGTATCTTAGGTTGTGATTTATCCAGTGTAATATCTCCCCCAATGCATTGACTGTGAGTGGGGAATTAGTAAAGCAGATACGGATCTGGAGAGCAGTCTGTGGCTTTACTTATCTCCACAGGAAACCTTATTTCTTATTGATAAAGTTTGAAATCTTTCCTGTAACTCTTTCCAATTGTTCATTGTTGTTACTGTTTTAATGAGAGGTAGAAATGAGCCAAACCAACCTGCTTCTTTCCTTTTACTAATTTAATTTCAAAGGAAATTCTTCAGTCCAAATAAATAAGTGAGTGTGGATGGAACCAGATTCTGACTCAACATGTCCAATTAATTGCTTCCAAACATTAAGATAAATTCCTCAGAAACACTCACAAATAATAAAAAATCCACCAGTAAGGAATAATTAGTGAGAAGTGAGCTGGCTAGAGCCATCTATGCTTACAAAAACTGTATTTAAGTTGACATTAATATTTGCCATCTATTCTGTTATAAATATCAAGATTTATTGTAGAAATATACCACCGATAGCACAATAATAAAGAAAACAGACTCATCTCAGGTTTTGAAATGTACCTAACAAACTCAACCTCTTGCAAAATAACTTTCTTATTCAAAATGGAACTGGGAATTGTTCAGCACACAATGAATCATTTTTTGGCAAGTACAATAGAATCTTTAGGGACATTTCACAGCCTCTTGTTCAATTGTTAGGATGTTTTTAGCTTTCACAGGTAGGGAAGAAGGTAGCTTGTATAGCCATCATCTTGTTGCTAAAATTGTACAGTAAAGATTTTTCAGAGTTGCTGTTGCAATAGATCTTTTTGCCTTTTTTCCCCCCTTCTTGTTTCTTTACCCAGAGCTGCTTTGTCTCTCAAAAACAATCTGGAATTACTTAATGCTAATGTTTTCTGGTTTTACTATTTACCCACGACTCAAATGTTAAACATTAATGTTGGAAACTCCCTTTTCCTTACCTCATAGTCCTATATTTGTTTAACTGTTATTTTGCCAGAAGAAAACCTCCTCTTTTCCCTTTCTGTGTTAATGTACTTTTTTTTTCTTTAAATGACAAACACATTTTCTCTCTCTCTCTCTCTCTCTCTCTCTCTCTCTCTCTCTCTCTCTTTTTCAGGAGGCTTTAGAACTACCCCTGGATGATTCTGAAGTGACTGAGACCACAACGGGAAGCCAAGTGATTAAATATGAATATCATGTTTTATACTCCTGTAGCTACCAAGTGCCTGTGCTTTACTTTAGGGCAAGCTTTTTAGGTAAGACCATGTCGGAAGCTAAATGTAAATTCATAACATTTACATGTAAGGCAGAAAGCAGATTTAGAAAATTATTCCTGAGAGGAAAAAAAAAATAGAGTTAAAAATAAGAAAAGTGTGGGTGAGGTAAGGTTTTACCAGTAAATTTTCTCATGCTTTAGAAAGAGTATCAAGACTTCAGAGTGAATGATATCATCCCAGCCTTAAGTCTGATCTTCAGATTCTTGGCCTCTTGCCCAACGTTGACTAAGCCCCCCTGGCCCTTTTTCTTTTCTTTAAACAAGTAGGAACAACTTAAAGCTACAATGTTTATATACTTCTAACTTTACAGTAAAAATTTCTTTCAATGTAAGCGATTCCATTAACTCAAAAGCCCCCACGCCTCCTTTCCCAATTGCTAATAATTATTTCAGGAACTGTTTATCAGTTAGTTCAAGCTATGTTTAAAAATAGCACTAACATTTCCTTAGACCATCTATACATCTCCAGTGCCTAAGTTTTCTGAGATGCTGTTACTCAACTCGTTCTCCTTGCCAAAGAAGGTGAAACACCCTGTCTTCTCTGAGGACTTGGCTGATAAAGCTTATTTAATCAGCAGCCACATGAAGTCCTCCCCCCATAGTGCCATGAGGACTCCCCCTTCTTGTCCTCTGCCTAAACCGGATCTGCATTGCAAGGCTCTGCCTCCCCAGCCTACCCTTTCCCCTATTTCTCCTTTTCTATATGGCCTATCTGCAGCATTTTGCATTTTGAACAGCCTTCTAACTTTTTCTGGATAGCTAAGACATCTGAATTTAGCCAGTGATATTTTATTTTTAATTAAAAAGTAGCTTAAGCTGCTTTGAATGTGTATTTGGTAGATTTAATCACTTGCTGCCTTATATTGTTTAATGGTCTCTAATTTTGCAGTGTTGGCGGTTTAACAAGCACTTAGGATTTAAAACACAAGAACAAATTCTCATAGACTCCCTGGTGAGAAGATTTTAATCTGAGGTGCACTTCCTAAGAACTGACAATTTGGGGTAAATTTTCAACATGGGACATGGGGAATTGAGGACACTGATAGTTACTAATTTGTGAACTCTTGCTGCAGGTTTATCCATATGATTATTAAAGGCCTTGAAAACATCCACTTTATTATGTTGTAATTCTATTTGGTTTGGAGTCCAAACATTAAAGGAGGGTTCTTGTCAGTGAACTCTGTTATACTAAAAAGTAGAAGGGGATACATTCATTTACCACGGGAGAGGGAAATATTTTTCTTGTTTTTGGTTTGCAGTGTCTCTACCCAGTACTTTTCTAGATTCAAAGACATATCAAGGCTGCAGGTAGAGGAAATAGGACACCACTTCTTCAATACTGTACTTTCATATAATTAGTATTCACCATAAGCAGTTAATCACCAGAGAAGAGCTCCCAGAGACAAAACAAGTTGTTTAGCTTGTCAGCATTAGGGAATCGGAGGTGTTGAAACATGACTGCTTCTAGCTGGAAGTGGGTCTTGCCGAGGCTGGTGGATGAGCTCATATGTGCACTTTGCTCTTATGTGCCAACAGCTCCCCTTACAGTACAGCACAGTAATTGTTCCTGCAAGTGCGATTATATTTTAATGAAATTTGTGTACTTCCCAAGATCTTTTCTTTATGATGGTTTGCTTTTTCTTCAAAAACGAACAAACAAACAAACAAAAACCCCACTAACTCTCTTGGATCCTACCTATATACTTTTAAGACACCCTTTATTTATGCTTAATGAAAGAAAGCCAAAACAAGTCATTTGTTTCATACAGCAGGATTCCTTGTTCCTTCCTCCCTGTTCTGTGTTGTGTGGAATGAGCCCTAGGAATTTTTAAATTCCAGAATTTATTTAGTGTTTATTCAGGTACATTAAAATATCAAATTTAGTTTTTCAAAGCATACTGGGTTTTTTCCTGTAGAGAAACATGAAAAATGGTTCTTTCCTTTATCATATTCTAGGAATTTCTTTTCTCTTTTCTGCTAACGTAACCTAATGGACATTCTAAAAATGTTTCGCCCTTTATTCTAGAGTCATAATTTTTCATGTATTCCCATTATTCCATTCCCATTTCCTGTTACATCTGATTACTCTGGCCCTCCATCTGTTTGTTAAACAAATGTCTGTTAGTGTGGTGAATGGATTCCTAACGTATTCCTCATATTCCAGGTCCAGATTTTTCTTTGTCTCATTCTGAGAGAGTTCCGACCTAGAAAGAGGATGATTATAAAATTTCTTGCTCAGGGGTCTTTTGGTTGCTTCAGAAATAGTTCACTTAGCCTTGTTTTTCACAGATATTTAGAATTTCTTTTCCATTTGATTGTTAGTAAAAATTAGTTTCTCTGCTCTGATCTGAATTTTCTTCTGATATTTCTTTTTGTTTTTTGTTTTGTTTTGTTTTGTTTTTTAGGTAAAGCAGTTAGTAGTAATAGTTCCCATTTAAATTGATAGGACCTTTTCTTTTATGGTTTAGATTCCAGAAGAAATATTTATTGTGTTTCTTGAAATGCAGACACATTGAATTGTGAATGGGAATACTTCTTATTCCTCTGTACTGGCCAATGACCATCATGCCAACTATTGCCTAGGACTCAGCTAACATGGCACTTGCTCTGGTCACTTATTGTCATATCATTTCACATCATATCATATATAATATCACAGGTTTCACTGTAATAGAACTATTTGTTTGCTTGTCCCCTGTAAAATAATAAGTTAGAAGGTGGAGCTGTAAGGTAAAAGAGGGAGGAAGGAAATTGATAGTGAGTATCTACAACCTACAAAGTGATAAGCTTTATTCATAGCAGTGGTGTGTGTGTGTGTGTGTGTGTGTGTGCATGTGTGTAATACATATATGACATTTGTTATTACTCTTACTCATTTTGATACCCACAGTATCAACTGTGATACAGTATCAGTAAGTATTATTGAATGAACCAATGATGAAGAATTTCTAACCATTTCTGCATACAACCCAAAGATGGAAACCTTGTGATGGGGTCTTATTTGAACTGCTCTGGAGGGTTATAAAGAAGAGAGTGATGCTGTTGTCTCCAGGAACTTCAGGACCCAAAACAACTACATATCGTTACTCTTTAGTCTGATGCGTCTCAGAGACTGCATGAGTGGTTGACTAAGGAAAAAAGAGTCCTGAGTACTCAAGGGGTGGGCATCCAAACTCGCTGGGCAGCTGCCCTGCTTCTTTAAACACATATTTTTTATTTGCTCCTTGAAGGCAGACAGCCAAATTATGACACATTCTGCTGCTGAGTGAGCACCTCTCATTCCTACTACTTGGGCATTTAGGATCCCAATTCCCTAAGGGGTAACATGGGTTTAAGAGAAGAACTAAGTCCTTCCCAGTATTCTTCTTTTTCTAACTCCTTTTCCAATTTTAAGTTTGGAGGGGGCAGTGGAACACACTTAATACATTTGTTACCCACCAGTGGGTGAGAGGTAACTGCCCTTCTGTGTAGTAATAATAAATACTCTACATTCAAATAGTGCTTGGCAGTTTATTAAGTCCATTCTTAGAAAAACACTGACATTTTCAAGTGCTCACTAACAGCCCCCCCAACCACTATTTTTTTTTAATGTTTATTTATTTTTTGAGAGACATAGAGAGACAGAGCACACGTTGGGGAGGGACAGAGAGAGAAGGAGACACAGAATCTGAAACACGCTCCAGGCTCCCAGCTGTCAGCACAGAGCCCGACGTGGGGCTCAAACTCACAAACCATGAGATCATGACCTGAGCCATGATGTCAGATGCTTAACCGACTGAGCCACCCAGGCGCTCCCCTCCCCCCGCCACCACTATTTTTGAAGCACGTTGTGGTAGAGAAGTATTTGTATCATGCAGAAGGCTTTGTGTATTGCCCATCATTTCAGGACCTTTTTGTGTCCCATTTTTCCTTTTGGAGGGCTTGGTTTTGGTCAAAAGCTTATGGCAAGTGTTAGAAATGTAGTGAAAACCTTAGGCATGTACATGTCTTAGGGCTTCACCAGAGTCCTAAGCTTACATAGTTTTCCTTTTCATTACAACTAGAGATTTCTATATTTATTTCAGCTTGAAATCTGATTTATTCCTGCTCTGTCTTTCTTCTTTTCCTTTGTTCTCAATCTCTATTGAAAAATAGACCAAGTGGTTCTTCTCATTTTCAAAATATTTAATTCTTTGGCTGACATATGGGTTCTTCTTGGGAACTGTTTTGACATATTTCTTTAATTAGTCAGTAGGGCTGCTTTTGAATAGGGAAGGAAACATTTCTTCCATTCAGCAACTGAATGTCTGTTCTTTCTGGAGATCCATTCTATTATTGGCCCAGGGAGTAAGTGTATAGAATTAAAAATGTAACCCAGATATTTCATGTGGAAGATTTGTCTACTTGTTATACGCCTAAAGGATGCTTATTGAGAAACAGGGAGAAAGGAATAGCCAAAGAATGATTCACTCTCAAAGGCAGTATGAACCAAACCATGATAAAGGCCAGAATAAAGGGAGAATAATGGAAAGTTTGGACTTAGAGCAGTGTGTAAATCATCAAAGAAGAAGAGTAAGAGGCTTGTTCATGGTCTGGAACAAGAAGTCATCTTTGGAATGCATTCCACAGAAGAGAATAGCCTTCTATGCATTCCATAGAAGAGAATAGCAGGAAAACAGAAAGATGGAGTTGGAGGACGTTGGGGAATAAAAGTAAAATATCCACAGCTCCGTCCAACAGCTTGGAAGGGAAGGTAACAGGTTGGTTTTTCTGAAGAGGCTGGGAAAAACATTGGAGAAGATGAGGAGGGTGAGTGCCAAGCTATAGAGCTGGAGAGAGGATGGCATATTTGGGGAACAGTGAGAGACCAGTTTGAAGTACAGGTTTCCTTAGGATGAGCTGTGGAAGAAATGTTTTTAAAGATATGTTGAGGTCAAATTATGACAGAGATAATGGGTTGGAAGGGGTTGCCAGCACAGTGAGAGCTAAGGCAGCTTGTTGAACAGTAAAGAAAAGTTGGATTAGAGAGGTATTTAAAGATCGAGGCAAAAATGATTCTAGTTAATTATTTACAATAAGCAGAAACTAGAAAATGATTTGACAGATAATTTAGAGTCTTATTTGATTGCAGAGAATCTTTAAGGAAGTTCATGTATTTATATAAGTTAGTAAATCTAGCCACAGCCATGATAATGGAATGGAACATGAATTTTAGTAAGTTGAAAAGAGATTCTAGGGATTGAAATGAAATTTAAAGAGCAAACAGTGAAAGTTATTAAGAAATAATGAAAAACTATTTAACTCATACAAAGATATTCAAATTGAAAAATCCAAACAATAGAGGATGTTTAACAAGAATTATTTGTTGAACCATGTAAATGCTTGAAACAATATGGGGAGTTAAGATGCTGGCTTAGGACATATGATGGGAATAGAATCCCATTGAAAAATCAAGCCCTGGTTTAAGAATGTATTAAAGAAAAAAATGTGAGAGAAATGTGAAACAAAACTACAGGGAGAGCTAATTAGCCAAAAGGTTCATTCTAACTTGTGTTAGTACAAAACACCACATTCACAAAAAGCAACAGATTTTAAGTGGATCCAGAGATGAAAAGAAGACATGAAAAGGTAAGTTTATTTTCTTACCTGTGAGAGACTATGTTTTAGCTTTCCTAGACAGGTGGATGCTTGTGTTGTGCTCCATAAAGAAGAAACATTTCTTTGCTTACTCTTGGCAAATGGGTCCTATGTGAAACAGCCTTTAAAAACATACATGAGTGCATACTGTATGCACAGCACAAAAACTCATTTGCCTATTTTCTAAATCTGGTGAAAAAATACCACTGTTCAATTTGAAGCTAGGTTATTGCTTTCCTCCTTCTTTAAAGTCATCAAAGCAGAGTTCTTTAAATCCATATATTAGGTGCTATGCTAAGAAGGTGGAGACTGCCTTTTCTGTAGGGAGAGGATCAAGTTAGATGGATACTCAAGGTACTTCTATACAGCATAGTAGGTCCAAGTGCTGGAGGTACCGAGGTTTGAAGAGAGCCAGGAGTCCAAAATGCTGAGTACTGGGATGCCGGACCATGAGGTTGGAATCAAAGCCTCAGAACACTTTGGGTAGAGTGCCTTCTGTTTCAGAACTAGTAGACCTAACCTCGTAGATATTAATCTGGTGATTTGGTCCTTGGAGTGCTGATGAATAGGTAGGTATCAATTCAAAATCGGTATCTTGGGTATGTTGTGGACCCAACGTTGCTTCCCTTGGGACATTTTCTGATTAAGAGATTCCTCAAGAAGGTTTTGTATGTACTTCCACTAGGTAAGTATTTAACTTAATTTAAATGAGAGATTATAGCATCACTTGCATTATTACTAGTTTTTAACACAATATGTGGACTGTTTATGGTGACTCAAAATCAGTACGTTTGGAGGCTTCTGAGTGGCTCAATAGTGTCCTACCTCAATAAGTGTCCTACTTCAGCTCAGGGCACCATTTAACAGTTAATGAGTTCGAGCCCTGTGTCAAGCTCTGTGCTGACAGCTTAGAGCCTGGAGCCTGTTTCGGATTCTGTCTGTCTGTCTGTCTCTCTCTCTCTCTCAAAAATAAATCAACATTAGGGTGCCTCAGTGGCTCCTTTGGTTGAGCATCCAACTTCAGCTCAGGTCATGATCTTGTGGTTCGTGGGTTCGAGCGCCATGTCAGGCTCTGAGCTGACAGCTCGAAGCCTGGAGCCTGCTTCAGATTCTGTGTCTCCCTCTCTCTCCGCCCCTCCCTTGCTCACCCTGTGTGTGTATCTCTCTCTCTCTCTGTCAAAAGTAAACATTAAAAAACTACATAAAAATAAATAAATAAATAAACAAACAAACATTAAAGAATTACTCCTTTTTGTCCTGTTGGCCATATTTCTCATAAAAATAGATTGCAACATACATACACTTTCTCATGTAATTGAAAGATATATTTGTTTTCTACTCAAATTACTAGACAAATATATAACATTTAAAAAATTTGCACTGGTAATTTTAAAAATACATAATGATTAAGCAAGTCTTTTAAACCATTTGTCTGGGCTATATTTGTTAGGTATACTTGGTTGCAAATAATTGGAGCTGACCATGATAAACAAAAAAGGATTTCTTGGAAAGGTAGAACTTAGAGTTATCTGAATGCATTAGAATGACAGGAATGTGTGCCTTCCTTTGGCTTTAGTGGTGAGAAGTGGGGCTCTGCCTTCTACTTATTTTGGAATTTCTCTCCCAAGTTGGAAGTATGTTTGGATACTGAAAAATAAAATATTCACCCTATCTGCATCTACTTAATACTATAGATTTATATAATCATGTTTTTAAAATTTATTTATTTATTTATTTATTTATTTATTTATTTATTTGAGAGTGAAAGAGAGAGGCACATGAGGGAGGGGCAGAGAGAGAAAGAGAGAATCCCAAACAGGCCCCATACTCAGTGCAGAGCCCATGCAAGGCTCAATTTCATGACCATGAGATCATGACCTGAGTGGAAATCATGAGTTGGACGCTGAACTAACTGAGCCGGCCAGGTGCCCCCAAGCATGTTTTTTTTTAATATAAATTGTGATTTTTTTATCATGATTGTTCAGTCTTTATTCTTAGTAGTAATTGTGCTAATTGCTGTAGAAATAATGTTGAATGTTCATCTATCCAACCATTCAAAAATATTTGTGCACAAGGCATGAAGGTGTCTGTGGAATACAGAGATGAATAAAGGAAATCAGAGATGGATGATGCCCTCAAGGAGCATATGGTCTAGTGAGGGAAACAAGACAGGTCTGAAATTCACTAACAAGGACAATATGTTAATAGCCATAATAGAGGTAAAAATTACCACCACGAAGAGTAGATCGGTGGTTGCCAGGGGCTGGGCAGTAGGGGAAATGAGGAAATGTTGGCTCAAGGGTACAGATTTTCATTTATAAGATAAGTAGTTCTAGGGATCTAATATACAGCATGGTGTCTATCATTAACAATATTTTATTGTCACCTGGAAGTTAACTAAGAGAGTACATTCTAAATGTTCTAACCACACACATACAAATGGTTAACTATGCGAGGTGATGGATGTGATAACTAACCTTTTGTGGTAAACATTTCCTAATATATACATATATTAAGTCATGTTGTATACCTTAAAGTTACACAATTTTATATGTCCATTATATCTCAGTAAAGCTGGGGGGAAAACTGCTACCAGGGCTCAGAGAGCAGAGATTATCTTGAGCTGGAGTGATTAAGAGAGATCTTGGCTGGACTTGGGATTTGTCCATGCAGTGATGAGTGAAAGAGCAGGACAGCCTAGTAAGAAACCCAGGAAAGGCAAAATTCTAGATACTCCTAGGTTAGGCAGTGTTAGTGGAGACCACTAGTGACAACTACAACAGCATAACCAATATGTGTGCATTGCTTTATGGTTTGCACAGAGTTCCTGGGTACCGACAGAGTGTAGCGGTAAAAGTGCAGGGTCTGGAGCCAGAAAGCATTGGTTCTGATTCCTAGCTCTGCTACTAACGAACTGCAGTTATCTAACTTTTTTTTTCTGTCATCCAAAAAAAAAGTTTTTTTGAGATAATAATAATCATAGTAGTAATACCTACTTCATAGAGTTTTGAGGTTTGTAAGCTGATACATGAAATGGGGCTTGGCATGTAGTACCTTTCAATAATGCTAGCTGTGTTGGGGCACCTGGGTGGCTTAGTCGGTTAAGCTTCTGACTCTTGATTTCCGCTCAGGTCATGATCTCATGGTGGTTAGTGAGATTGAGCCCTGCATTGGGCTATAAATAAATAAATAAATAAATAAATAAATAAATAAATAAAAGCATTAAAAAAATAATGCTAGGTGTGTTGTGTATCTTGATCCTCACAATAACATTGTAAAATAAGAGCTGGTATTTTCCTTGTGCACATGCATAAAAACTGAGTGCTCGGAGGGGTTAAATGATTTATTCAAAGGTACATAGAAAATTATGGGGTTGAGACTCAAACTCTTTAGCTCATTTTTTACTGCATGATGCAGTAACCAAAATTTAGGAAACATGTAGGTTAACTGATGTCATATGTAAGTAAAGAGAAGTTTCCATAATCTGTATTTTTGGAATTTTTTTTTAGGTTTCCTGAGATTAATAAAGACACAAAATGATAGAAATGTACATAGGAATAAATCAAAATTACAGAATTAGGCAGCATAGTTTCTGGTATGAATGTACATGAACAATTAACACTCATTTCATATCACAATATAATTTTCTCACTGAAGCAAAAATGAATTTTCCCCTTTGGTGGAGCATCATCTCTGCCTTACTGTGGAGTATGACATGAATTTTATATCCTTCAAAGCTCTCTTGAAGACAGTATATTGAATAATGACAGATTTCTTTGTGAATAATACACCCTTTCCTTTTTATTTCTAGTGACCACGTTCAGAACATTATTATTCAACTTACTGTAAATAATGTATACTCTCTGTAATCTTCATTTTAGGAGTTATGAAATTTTAGTGAAACCATGCACAATAGGATAAAGGTGACTTCTGCGTGCTTGTGCTAGAGTTAGGTGGTGCCTGTGAAATATCTCATGCTGTTATTTGATTCATGAAAACTAATAGCCCTGAGAAATTTAATTTAGAGAGCCGCACATTTTGAGTAATATATAGATTACTTGACATGTAGGTTATTATTCAATTGAGAGATTTTATATGAAAATTGTTAAATTAAATGCTACTGGCAGTTGCTAAAGATTGTACTTTTTAATTATTCTATTTTTCATCCAATGTCTCTTCTTCTTTTGTCATTGACATTCTAGGTTGCTGACAGAATATTCCTTTAGCTCAGATGTGTATTGTCATTCCAGGAGATAGAGGCACACAGTAGGCACTCTATAAACACTTGTTAAATAAATGACCTTAATTTACCATGCTTACTTTGTAGGTTGCCGCTGAAATTATTTCAGCTTCTACTTCAATTTTTCAAGTATGCAAGGGATTTTACTGAGCTTCTCAGCCTCAGTGTGATTAATGAGATTTCTAAGCATGTTAAAATTGGTGCTATCGAATATCTTAGGTCTAAAACTAGGGAGTTGTTGATTGAGTATGCTTATGTCATATCTGACTGAGGCCAGACAGAAAAAATAGACCCTCTTAGCATGATTTAAAGTTTCTGATTGAAGATACCTTCAACTGAACATGAAGGCACATTATAATGTGTTTCATGAGCTTAACTAAATATTTACTTATGCCCACGATTTTATGTTAAGTTAAAGTTTCAGGTCTTTGGTTTTCTTTTTTTTTTTTTTTAATTTTTTTTTAACATTTATTTATTTTTGAGACAGAGAGAGACAGAGCATGAACGGGGGAGGGGCAGAGAGAGAGGGGGACACAGAACCGGAAGCAGGCTCCAGCCTCTGAGCCATCAGCCCAGAGCCCGACGTGGGGCTCGAACTCATGGACCGCGAGATCGTGACCTGAGCTGAAGTCCAATGCTTAACCGACTGAGCCACCCAGGCGCCCCAGGTCTTTGGTTTTCATAAATAGATAGATTCAAAATCACAAAGTCCAGGGGTACCTGGGTGGCTCAGTCATTTGAATGTCTGACCCTTGATTTCAGCTCAGGTCATGATCTCAGGGTCATGGGATCAAGCCCCACGTTGGGCTCTGCACTGAGCATGGAGCTTGCTTGGGATTCTCTCTCTCTCTCTCTCTCTCTCTGTCCCCCTCCCTCCCCAGGTTGTGCATGCTCTGTCTAAAATTTAAAAAAAAATCACAAAGTTCTTTAAAGAACTGTAACATTTAAGCTCTACTTCTATGACATGATTTTTTAAATCTATTTGATGATCTCAGTTTAATGGTTTCACTGGAATTTCTGAAGTTTCCATTTGGTTTAAAATAGAGTCACAATAATATTTTGAATATATTTTATGATTAGGTCAAAAATTTTTGTTTTTGCATAAAAGATCATAAAACTAACTTTTGTATGTCTTTGATCATGAGGGTAAGAGCTGTGACTGGGCACATTGATGATAAAGGGTTAGGGAAAAGAACCCACATCATAATTCATTAAGTTATTATTGTCATATGTGTATGTGGGAGGCAAAGCTATATTTCCCAAATCATCTGCAGTGGAAATGGTCAGCAGAAGCTGGAGAGATTGGCACTCTTGTCAGAGTAGCTAGTATAAGCACTCATTTAAGCATCATCAATCCCTTTTTTTTAATATTTATTTATTTTGAGAGAGAGAGAGTCAGAGCGTGATCAAGGGAGTGGCAGAGAGAGAGGGAGATACAAAATCTGAAACAGGCTCCAGGCTCTGAGCTGTCAGCACAGAGCCCGACATGGGCCTTGAACTCACGAGCCATGAGATCATGACCTGAGCCAAAGTCCTATGCTCAACCGACTGAGCCGCCCAGGCACCCGATTCATGTTTTTTTAAAGCATATTATTAATATATTTTTTTATTTTAGAGAGAGATGGCATGAGTCATGGAGAGAGAGAGGGAGAAAGAGAGAGAGAGACACACAGAGAGAATCTCAAGCAGGCTGCATGCTCAGCGTGCAGCCCGACACAGAGCTTGATCCCACAAGCCTCCCATATACACATAAGACAATAATGAGTTAATGAAATATGATGTGGGTTCTTTTATCTAAGCCTTTACCATGTGCCCAGTCAGCTCATACCTTCACGATCACGAGCTGAGCTGAAATCAAGAGTTGGATGCTCAAATGACTGAGCCAGCCAGGCGTCTTGATACGTGTGTTTTTAAACAGTCTGTAAATGCGTTAGAGGATTTAATCACATCTATTCACTTAAAAAACACTGTTCTCTTTCTAGCAGGTAGGTAGCACTGTTACAAACATGCATGTAGGAGTATCATGCATCCTTTTATGCTTTGAACTTATTATTTTTAACTCTGTAATTATCTGTTATTCTAAGTTGAGCAGATCATTTTTTTAATTCCTCTGTTGTAATATGTTAGCTTTTTCCCCTGTAAATTTGGTGTTGTCTGAAAATTTATGTCACATACCCTCAATTCTAGCATCAAATCTGATGAAAATATTTTATACCATTTGTTCTGGGTCTTTCCACATTGCTGCTAGCTGCTGATTATTGCATTTTGTATGAATGGTTACAGCAGAATATGTGGGTTTTTGTCAGTGGTAATATCTGAACCACTTACCCCATCCTTAGGTTGTTGGGTGGAATAATTTAAGGAGTAAAATTAAAATCGTTATTGACATTAAACCCAGAATTCTTCTCTAGGTCTGCAAAGCCTTTCTCTGTCTTAGAGGAAATAAGATTAAGTAGGGTGTCCTTTCATTTATCATTTATTCAGTAAATATTTATAAAGCATTTGCAATGTGTGAGTGAAGGGGCTTGGAACTGCACTGGGACTATAGTGGGGAAAGAATAAACATGGTCTCCACCCTCAGAGGCTGAGGGAACAGCAGGAAGGGCACTGAGACACCCCTCACAGGCCGAGGGAACAGCAGGAAGGGCACTTCCAGCAGGAAGGGCAATTCCACCTCCAGTGCAGTCATGAACTGGCTGCATAATTTTGGCTGATGTATGGTTCCCAAGACCTTGGTTGCCTTATTGATAAATTGAGTAATTATACCAGCTCTAACATTTTATTCTCCTACGACTTGATTTCTTCTAACTTTGACATCTGAAAATTATTTTAAAAGCATGTCATCTGTTTATAATTTTATTATTTGGTTTACTTTTTAACATTGAAGTACTTAAGATCCTATTCCCCTCTTTGAACATCAGTGCGCACACACACACACACGTGTGCACATACATATTTTGAAGATGTGTAGTGCTTATCTTAAGGGCAAAGTTTGGCCCTATTCTGTAAATGTGTTCAGAAAACAATATAACACAGATACTGAAGGCAGCTTGTTTTTAACTTGTAGCTAAACATGACATTCAAATGTTAATTGGATGAATAAATCTTGTTCATTTTACAGACATGGAAATGTCAATGGAATAAAACTATTTATCACAAGATAATGGTCTCCTGCCGCCAGATAAATGCCAAGATGAAGATACTTATTGAAAATGTATCAAAATATTCTATTGCTATTTATTGAAAATAAAGGTTGAGGAAAAGTTCAACTTTTCAGGTCAAACATGAGAAATGCCCTGCCTATGGTATTAATGTATTATATCACCAAACACAATGTGCATGGTGTAGGAACATGAGAAAATTCTAAGAAATAATGGCCCTTAAGTGAATCCCTTAGCTTTGTAGTGTGAAAGTTACTGGAGCCGTTCAGTGGGAGCTAGGAGGAGATACCTACTATGTATTAAGCTCTGACTGTGTGCCTGACCCAGTCCCAGGTGTGTTCACTGATGCACACCTGTTCACGTGAACAGAATTTGAAAAGGATAATTATCCTCATTTACAGGTAAGGTTGAAAGCCAGATAGCTTGCAGTCACATAGAGAGTGCTGAATTCAAACAGCAGAATTCGAACTCAGAATTCAACAACAGAATTCAACAGCAGAATTCAAACTCAGCCTGGACTCCCAAGTCCAGAGATCTTCTCTTACACTTCGCCATCTCTACTTAAACTCCATAAGTCTGAATGAAATACCCTTTGCTTTTGGGGGTGTGGTTTGAGTAGATTATTTCTCTGAGTTTTATTGTAACCTGATGACCAAATACGTCTTCGGGTCTAATGATTTGACGTACTGATGAGCTTTCTTTAAGTGTTATTTTCCACTTGCCTAAAGAAGGGAGCACACTCATAAGTTCTGAGGACTTGATAGCTCTGAGTGGGACAGTAGCATTAAATTCTAGTAGTAAGACCACCTTCTGCCAGCAGTTTGTGCTTTCAAGGTCTTTAGGTAATTTTCTCTTACTACTTCATTTTGCCAATTTAGACACCTATTTCTCTACTAACCTTATGCCATAGTGGCCTTCATAAAATAAATTATTTGGATTGTTACGAATATAGGTTAATTGTCAAAGCTGTTTAAAGAAAGGAAGAGAGAACTCTTGTTCACTAGACATTGTCTTAATCTCTTCATACTGATTCCTTCTCATGTCCCTCCAGCCTTAACTATTCCTTCTCCACCTGTCACAAACACTGGGTGTTAATGGCTCCCTCCTCTGGACTGTCTGAGAATTGCAGTTTTCATCTTGGCAGTGACCGCTTTCTACCTAGTGTTTTAGTATCAATATACTCTTGATATACTTGTCATAGTTTCACTAGCAAATGGTACGCTTCTTACTAGGAGAAACTGTGTGCTTTCCTTTTCTCTATTCCCCATGGTACTCCGCAGTGTGATTTGAACATTACAGATATTTAGTCAATGAGAGAGTGAATGAAGCATGTGTATGGTCTTTGATTTAAGAACTAGAGGGAGTATTAAGATTTCAGAGGTATTCATAGTGCACCCTTGTGAATATGGAAGTCTGTCTACCTGGTCTTTTTCCTATGCTTGTATCTATTAGTCATCTCTAAAATACATTTGGATTTTATTTATTTTTCAGAATTCCTATAGGCAATGAATGAGCAGATAATTTAACTGCTAGATGCTTACAAAGGAGAGAAGCTTGACTGTTTAAATTTCCCTCAGGAAGAAAATAGTAATTCCTATAGCACTCTTTTGATACATAAGTAATATGTGTACTAGCAAAGATTTTTTTAAAAAATATAATATTCTTCTAGTAGTTTTAGATAGACACCAAGCACCATTGTGTCAAATGGATTACTGACAGTCTTTACCATGCAATTTGCAGATGGAAGACCTTTAGCTCTGAAGGACATATGGGAAGGAATCCACGAGTGCTATAAGACAAGGCTGCTGCAGGAGCCATGGGACACTATTACCCAACAGGTTAGAGAATATTTTTATTTTATTATATGTCATTCTTTCCCTCTGCTCGTATTTTCTTCTCGTATTCTCTCCCCTACTCTTTTTGCCTATTTCATTTCCCTATATCCTTACAAATTTCAGTTCAGAAACAGTTTCCTTTAAAACACCTTCTCAGATCCAGAGTTGGTTTAGCCTTCCTGTTATAAACTCTCAAAACATCCTATAATTTTCTGTTATAGTGCTTATCACAATTTTAAATTATATATTTGGATAGTTTTTAAAAAACATATTAACGTCTTTCTTTGTCATTATACCGTGTGCTCCCATGTGGGCAGACCCTGTTTTCTTTCTCTTTATGGTACACCTAGCACTGATATGGTACTTATCATATAGTGAGCGGTCAATAAAAATGTATGAAGGAAATGAGAACAGAAACTAAGTTGGCATATTCACTAAGAAGTACATGATTTAGCTTGTGTCATCTACAGTGCTTCAGAGTTTTACTCATAGGTACGTTTGCCAAAAAATTAACTTTTGATTAATAATAGGTTTGCAATAAGTGATCTGAAAAAAGTAGAGAAAATGCATCTGCAAAAGTAGATATAAAAAGTAGATTTGTAAAAGTAGAGAAAAATAGATCTGTCAATCATATAAGTCATTATTACTGCCTTGCTAAAATCAGCAGTTAATTATTTTAGAAATTTAAAAATACTCATCACCTTGCAACCAATCATGGTCTCCTTAAAAATAATTTTTACTTATATCAAAAATCTTATTTTTTTCCCAGCCTCTGTTAAGCTTAATCAAAGCCTCCTTTAAAAATGACCTTATCAGCCATTAAAATTTTTATGCTCTCTTATGTGTTTGATCATAATAATGACAGTTTACCTCCCAATCAGTATAAGAATCCTTAGTATCTTATAAGTAGTTCTTTGACAGTGACTCCAAAGGACCATTTTGTAGGTTTTAATTAGGGACAAAACTAGGTTTAAGTACACAGCCCCTGAAATTAATCCTTTCTTTTCCCTTCCCATCATTGCACTCACACATAGATCTAGTCCTGTGGCCTCACCTGGAACAATTAGTAAGCCCTTGAACCTCAGGTCTGCTCCTTCACTCCCTGCTCCTACCATTAGTCACATCCTCCTAACCATGGTGCACTTATCTTGCCTATGTGTAAACCTGCAGTAGCTTCCAAAAGCCTATGCCATGTGGTCTAAATGCTTGAGTGGGGCTCTATGGCTGCCATCCCCTGGCTCCAGCCTACACTTTTGAGCTGATCTTCTACTCCTACTCCACTCTATATAGCCTCAGCTCCTTCTGAACAAGGCTTTCCATTTTCCAGAAGCTATTCTGTGCACTTTGTTCTTAGAATTCTTTCCAGACTTAAAGACTTCCCTATTCCCTTTGTTCTATCTTTATATTTCCTCTTTGTTCTCTCATGTTTCTTTCTTGAAACCACTTCAGCTCACAAAAGTGACCCCCTCTGAAATTCCAGTAGTGTAGACCAGGCATGGGTGGTTGCTATGAAGAAGGATAAAGAGTTATATAAGCAAATCCAATCATAAAGATTTTTGGCAAGAGTGTTTTATTTTATGCAAAGCATTTTATTTATTTACTTAATTTGTTTTTCTTTTACCATTTATTTATTGTTGAGAGATAGAGACAGACAGAGCATGAGCAGGGGAGGGGCAGAGAAAGAGGGGGATACAGAATCCAAAGCAGGCTCCAGGCTCTGAGCTGTCAACACAGAGCCTGATGCCAGGCTCGAACCCACGAACTGTGAGATCATGTCCTGAGCTGAAGTCAGAATGCTTAACCGACTGAACCACCCAGGCGCCCTGATTTTTTTTATTTTTTAAAGGTTATTTTGAGGGAGAGAGAGTGTGTGGACAAGTGGGGGAGGGGCAGAGAGAGGGAGGGAGAGAGAGAGAGAGAGAGAGAGAGAATCCCCTAAGCAGGCTCCACACTGCCAGCCTGGAGCCAGACGTGGGGCTTGATCTCACGAACCATGAGATCATGACCTGAGCCAAAACCAAGAGTCAGACACTTAACTGACTGAGCCACAAAATGCCCCTATGCAAAGCGTTTTAGATTAACCTTTAAGTATTGAGTGCTACGAGTTTCAATTCCATTGTTCTGCTAGTGACCACAGACTGTCTCCAAATGTATACTGTAGTGTCAGAATCCACAGGACCCAGAAAATGTTTGGTTACAAGAGTCCAGGAAGATGGCAAAAAGTAGAGGCAAAAGATAGATAACAAAGATCCCGAAACACACATGTATTTCACTTTAGTGCCTTTTTTGTCTGTTCCTTTTAATTTCCATTTTGCGTTTTGTTCCTGAGCCCAATTCTTATCCTTTTCCTTTTTCTGCTACTAGCAGCCCTGTTATTAATCTCAGTGCAAGACCATAGCACAATTCCTGGTGATCTGTGTCATTTTGGGTTTTAATTCTATGTGTCTCTGTTCTGACTTGTGACCTATGAACAAGACTTTGGACTCAACTGTATTTTCTTAGTTTCCTAATACCATGTTACCAACAGATTTCTTTCTATTGATAGAATCCTAAGTTGCTAAACCAGCCAAATGAACCAATCTGTACATGGATTGTTTTTAAAGAAATTGACTAATATATTTTCATTTGTGGATACTTAAGTGGCAGATAGACAGCTTATTAACCATCTTTTTCCTACCTGTCATAGTATAGTAGTATAAGCGCTGATTGTTAACACCCAAGCGTGGGGCTCACTTAATGGGAGGGATGGTTGGTATCACCAAAGTACGGCACAACTGTAATATTTAGTTGTTCCTTTGGAACTTGTCTTATGGGGATTGATTTGTGGACAGGTATCCCACTTCTGGCAACAAACTTTGTTTAAGCTTTAGAATTGCTTGTCACGGTGCATGTCCAGTGTGTAAAGACCTTGCCAGGGAAACTCTCTTGTTGCCTTTGCATTCCTGACATGTGAAAGTCATCATGAATATCTCCTTTGGAGGTCTTGGCTTTTAATCCTAGATTCGTTAATGAGTTGGTATTTGCATGCTCTTTTTTGCTTGAGATCTTTGAGAGAGTGGGTCTTCATTTTTGTAAAGCCCATCTGGAGAAAAAGTAGGTGTCCTCAGTGGGGTAATGGGGATGGTGTGATGCAGCACTAGGGGAGAATGAGCTGATAGAATATTGGCGACACTGAACAGTAGATAGCGTTTTGCAGAATTATATTAAAGAGCCATTAGCTTGCAGACTGAACGTGATAATAATATCCTGTCCTCCAGAGTGGCTTAAAGACAAAAGCAGCCCTCACATAATATAAAATGCATTTCACTTCATTTTAAGGCTTGATTGTGCTCATATAGTTTGTTGCTCTTCATCTTTAGTAATCACACTTCTGTTCTCTCAGCATTTGTCTTGATGATAAGGACCTGTTCATGTCAGACATGAATGCTCTCTTTTGATGACAAGCCACTAATGAATCTCATACATTTGATTATGGTGATTACTTACCTGCTTTTGTCCAATATTACGAATTACCTATTATCTCAACCCTGTAGCCTAATAAAGAACTTCTGAAAGTAAGTTAACAGATGCCTAGGTTGGATCTGCCCAAATTGGTACAATGAATGTTACAATAATGATCACTCATAGGTGTGGGCTGTTTTAGGTAAAGAACTCCTGTGATCTTGGCACAGACTAAAAGTCATAATATAAGAAAGTATACCTTCAATTTTACTTGAAGATGTGTGTGTTTATGTATGTGTGTGTGTAAGTGGTCAGATAAGTAATTGTTTTGTACTAGTTTCTTGTTTGTCAACTTTATATTATGGAAAATTATAAACATATACAAAAGTAGAGGTAATAGTATAATACATTTAAAAACTAATGGTCAATCTTATTTATTTTAGTGTCTTACCCAATCTGGAATTTTTTAAAGCAAATCCTAGATATGATATCTCATCCATAAAAATTTAAGTATGTATCTGTAAAATATAAGGGCTTTGCACCAGTGTTTATAGAAGCTATATCCATAATAGCCCAAGTGGAAACAACTGTGATGTCCTTCAGAGCATGGAGATTAAACAAAGTGGTACATCCTTACTAGGGAATACTACTAGGTAATACAAAGGAACCAACTACTGATATGCTGACCAACCTGGATGAGTGTCCAGAGAATCATTCTCAGTACAAAAAGCCAACCTCAAAAGGTTGCATAGTATATGATTCCATTTAATCTAACATTTTTTAAGTGACAAAATTATAGATTAGAGAATGAATCTGTGGTTGTTGGGTGTTAGAGAAGAAGGTGTTCCTGGGAAGGAAGAGGGTATGGCTATAAAAGGCAACACGAGGGAGCCTTGTATCAATGGAAATATCCTGTAACTGAGTGCATCAATGTTAGTATCTTGGTTGTGATATTGTACTATAGTTTTGTAAGATGTTACCACTGGGGAACTGGGTGAAGGGTATGAATGATCTTTTTTTTTTAAATGTTTATTTATTTTTGAGAGAGAGAGGGAGAACAAGTTAGGGAGGTGCAGAGAGAGAGGAAGACAGAATCTGAAGCAGGCTCCAGACTCTGAACTGTCACTGCCGAGCCCAACGTGGGGCTTGAACCCATGAACTGTGAGATCATGACCTCAGCTGAAGTCAGACACTTAACCAACTGAGCCACCCAGGTGCCCCATGAATGATCTTTTTGTATCATTTCTTATGACTACATGTGATTCTACAGTTATCTCAAAATAAGAAGTTTAAAAAAAGATAAGAACTCTTAAAAATAACATAACCACATTTCTATTATCACAAATAAATTAATAATTTCTTAATATTAAGTAAGCAATTGATGCTTAAATTTTCATAATTGTTTTTTTATAGTTTCTTTGAATCAGGATTCAAATAAGGCTTATACGTTAAAGTGGTTAACAACCCTTAAGACTTTTGAAACTAAGATTCTCATTCCCCTCTCTCTCTTTTTTTCCTCACAAATTTTTGTTGGAGAAACAAGGTTTTTGGTCCTGTAGTATTTGTAGTCTGTTGTTTTGTTGTTATTGTTTTGTTTTGTTTTGTTTTGTTTCTGATTGTATCTCTGTGATGTTGTTTGGTGTGTTCCTTCCTGCGTTTTCCTTAAACTTGTGGTTAGACCTGGAGGCTTGATCAGATTCAGGTTTGTTTTTGGGGGCATGAATACTTCATAGATGATTCTGGATACTTCTATCAAGAGGCACATAATGTTTGGTTATATTTCTTTTTTGTGTTGTTAGAAGCCATTCATGATTATTGCCTAGATCCATTAACTCATTAGGGGTTGCAAAATAGTGATGTTCTAATTCTATCATCCATTATTTATGAGCTGGACTGCTTTATAACAGCAGTTTCCTTCACCAGCTTAGTTACTTGAGGTATGTTTCGTATAGAAAATGCAGGGTAAATGTTCTAGCATTTAAGATAATGAGCTGGTTCTCTAGCATCCTAAGGTGACCAAGAAATTTTTCTTATGTATCTTTGTGGACTTGTGGATGTAAATGTTTTATGCATTTCAATTCATTATAGTAATTATCTTTATGGTTGCTTGATTTGCCTCATGTTTGGCCACTGAAAGTCTCTTTAAGTTGGCCCCTGAGTTATTTTGATATAACCCACGTAGCTTTTTGGTTTGAGAAGTTGTTGCTGGTTGCCCATTCATGTCATGCAGTTCATGCCCAGACTTACCCCCCCATCTGCAAAGGAGGCTTGCTTTCTTTCAGAGCCTTTATCAAGGTGCTGGAGCCAGACAGGGTGAATACCACCGCTTACTAGCTGTATGAATTTGGGCAAATTACAGAAACTCTCTGTGTCTTATTTTTCCATTAAAGATAATGACAGCATCTACCAAGAGTTGTTGGGAAGACTAAGAAAGAGGGTTGCATACAAAACTCATCCTGTGCCATATCTCCTTGCATATATTTTCTAACATCTGAACTGTGTACCTTAAGTTTGGAAACCAAAACTTTTGAGGTACTTTGTTTTTTGATCCCACATGTCTGGGGAAGGCTGAGTACAAATAAATGAATGGGATTGGGTAGATAAAGTTGGAAAGAAACTCGTTATGTTTCCTTGTGTGATCCCTTATAAGTATATGAGAACTGGATTAAATATTGGCAGGAAATAGAGTTAAGAGGAACCTGTGCAATGCACATTTTACATATCCCAAATACCATTAATTTCATTTTGAAGACTTCATCATGTCTAAAACATGCAAAAATATGGTAATTAATTTCAGTGAGTTTTCATCGTATTTCCATGATAATCTCTCAGGTTAAAAAAAAAAAAAGAAAACACAACAAAAAACAAAACTCCTTAGACACCTTTTGGTGAAGAGATTGCTTTTGACTCTCGGTGATGCAGGAAGTCACCGGTTAAGGAGTCTTAAATAATGAAGCTTGATGTGTTGCCTCGTGATTTATAATGATGGCTGATAAACTGATGATTTAATTGTGCTTCCTCTAGTAATAATCTTAAGTGCTCAAGTGAAGTTCCAGTGATTGGCTTTCTTCTGAACTCAGTCTCCCTGGAGTCTTTAGGCATCTCTTTTACACAACATCCGATAACTGACTTTTAACTGTTCCTATTTTAAATAATACAAATCAATTAAAACACACAGCTGTTTAACAAAACTTCTCGATGTTGGTACAGGTCTCTGTGGGTATTTCCTGATGGCTCATAATGACATCAATTTACTGCACCTGGTAGGATCTGTGTGCACTGGAAGTGGCTTAATTCTTAAATGACAAGAAAATTAAGAAGGCTTTTATGGATTGTTGCTGCTGCTTCAGAATCACTGCCAGCACCATTGCAGACTCTTTCATGGTGCAGTTTTATTTAAATGGCACTGCAGACACCATGTGATTGTTTTCTCTGTAATTTGCCACTAATTTGTTGATTCTGGGTTTCTAGGTATTCATTCTGGACATTCATAAGTAACTTTAGTGGGTAGGTTTTATAGTGCCGTAGTAAATGCATCTAGCTTGCAGACTTTTTGTAGACACTTTCCAGTGTTTTCACAGTACTCAATGATTCTACCACACTGTACTATCTTACGAGAGTAGAATATGCTTTCATCACTGTATCTCATTTTCTTTGGTATCTTAAGATAATGATGACAGTGCTATTTTTCTCTGTCTCTATTAGTAATTATTTCTAGATTGTCAGTCTGCACATGCATTGTGACTTTTAATATTTATTGAATGCTGATGCTGTACTTCACTTTCCATATTCATTTTTTTAATCAATTCAGAAATATCCATTGTCACTTACACTCCACTGTGCTTTTCTTCTTGTGGGGTAAAAAACACATTTTCATAAGTTTTGCTTGTTCCTTAGATTAAGAAGTATATGAAACCTTGTTCTCTTTATCTTTTACTAAATAATTAATTTCTCTCACAATTTTCTTTGATTTTACACCCTGAAATGTTTTTAGAAAGCCTTAACTTTATCCTAGATGCTATTTAGTCACTGGTATGATATTATTTTCTCATCCAACTTTTACTTTTTAAAGTTTTCTGGCCATTAGCCACTAATTAAGTGTTCAAAATAGTCTAAGTAGAATTGGGGGAGGTGTGATTTATTATGTAAGACCCTTGTCTTACTAAATTAATTTCTATTCCATTTAAATGAGAGTTCACATAAATAAGCAAGGAAAGCTTTTTTTTTTATATAAATAACCAGCTTATATTGGTATATTTGGGTTTTATTTCTTTAAATTGAAATTTATTTTGCTAGGCAATGAAAACAAGAGACTGGTTAACGTACTTTGTCATATGTATATCTGATTAAGCAGAATATTGCTTGGCTTTTTACCATCACAGTTGTACTTTTGACTCAGCCCATGCCTTGACTTTATATAAGACTTTGTTTAAGGAATTTGCCAGCATTTCACTGATCCTTGAAATTTCTCTTTCTAAAAAAAGGAGCAGCTCATTAATGTAAAAACAAAATGCCATTTAAAATATTTATAATTAATTTTAATACTAATCTTAGCACATTTCATTTTGATAATTACCACCAATTTTTAATTTTTAATAAACATCTTAGTTATAAAACTTTATGTTTGAGGAACATTTGTATTCTCATTTCCGGTTTTTGAGAAAGAGGTTAATGGTGGGTAGGCAGGAAGAAGCAGCTAGAGGTAGGTAGAGAAGCCTGGGGGAGCATAAAGGCAGGCACAAGACCTGGAGGGGGGATGGAAGGTGGACTGTGCAGACACACATATTCACAGGTAGGTTTTGAGTCCCCTGTAAGGGTATAAGCTTCCTAAGAAAGATGCTATTTGTTTCATCTTTAAAAAAAATTTTTTTTACATTTATTTATTTTTGAGAGACAGAGCACAAGTGGGGAGGGGCAGAGAGAGAAGGAGACAGAATCCGAAGCAGGCTCCAGGCTCTGAGCTGTCAGCAGAGAGCCCGACGCGCGGCTTGAACTCACAAACCGTGAGATCATGACTTGAGCCGAAGTTGGACACTCAACCACCTGAGCCACTCAGGCGCCCCATGTTTTATCTTATTTTTGACACCATGGTGCCTGCACACACATATTCTACCATGTAATTGTTGCACATTTTTTATTCCACTTGCTACCCTTTACAGATTCTTTTTTCACCTGTTGTTTTCCTGATTCTTTTCCATGTGAGCTGTTACATTCTCCATATTTTATTTGCAGTGTATATTTTATACTTTAAAATTTGGCCAATAAATAGGGATAATACCAAAGTATATAAAGCAGGTGTACAAATCATTACAATTATTATATAATATTATCTTTTCAGTATATTAATTCATTTCTACTTCCTTCTATCCAATCTGAATTTCAGAAGTATTTCAAGTGGTATATACACATATAGTCTAATATAATAATGCATATACTATAGCCATCAAAGCAAGTGAATAAGAACTCAGTGATGGAGGGGGAAAGACGCTTGGGACAGAAACATCTAAGCTAAGGGTCATTTCTGAGTTTTCTAGAACAACAAGTAACAAAAAGGGAAAGCCAATTAAATCCGTTTCTTTTATTCTGTTATGGAAGGATGCAGACAAGTTTATCAGGAGAAACAAAATTCTCTTGTGTTAAATTTTAGTAAGATAATTTTACAAATATGAAAAACTAGTCTCCTTTATAGATACCACATAAACCAACTTCAGGAGATGGGGAGAGAATGAAGTCAAGTTGAGGTATTCTGAGAGTTACAGTAATCTATATTGCACATTTGGATATATATGGCAAAGGCCCTTGTTAGCAGCTTACTGTTCAGAGTCAGCCTGCAGATGTTTTTTGAGTGGTTTGAAATTTTTTTGAATTTGAATGCCTTTGGACTGGATATGTGCTCTGTAGTTAACCATGGTCACTTCCCCTCCCTATTGCTTCATACCTTGTCTACGCTTATTTACTTTGCCTACCTGTTTTCTAAAGGCATTTGTGTTTGCCTATTCCTACATTGATACAAGATGCAAAGAAAGATCTTAGAGATTCTGTATGATTCTGAATTTGTGAATCATGGTATGTATTTTGGACTGTCCTGAGATAAAAGTGCTATCACCTGGGCTTGCATTTTTAATAATTGCTGTTTTTGTCTGATTAACAAAAGTGATACATACTGATAATGTTTAACAAAATACAAAATAGCAAGAAGAAATGAAAAATTACTCATAATCTCAAACATTCAGGGTTACCATTGTTAACCTTTCAGTGCATAGCTTTCTAATATATATATATATATATATATATATATATATATATATATATGGGGGCACCTGGGTGTTCAGTTGGTTAAGTGACTGACTTCACCTCAGGTCATGATCTCGCAGTTCTTGACTTTGAGCCCTGCGTCAGCCTCTGTGCTGACAGCTCAGAGCCTGGAGCCTGCTTCGGATTCTGTGTCTCCATCTCTCTCTGCCCCTCTCTCCCTCTGCTGCTTGTGCTCTGTTTCTCTCTCTCTCAAAAATAAATAATCATTAAAAAAATTTTAAATATATACATATGTAATATATATATTCACATATATGTATATATTATATATAAATATACACAAATACAAATGAGATTATACTATGCACCTGGTGTTTGAAATTTACATCACAGACATCTTTTTATGTCAATACTTAAATACATCTAAGTTTTCCCTTTTTTTTAAGTTGATTTTGTTTATTTTGAGATAGAGCATGCATGTGTGAGCAGGGGAGGGGAAGATAGAGAGAGAGAACCCCAAGCAGGCTCTGTCCTGTCAGCACAGAGCCCGAAATGGGGCTCAATCTCACAAACTGTGAGATCATGACCGGAGCCAATATCAAGAGTCAGACTCATAACCAACTGAGCAACCCAGGTACCCCTAAATTTTCCTTTTAATAACTATGTAGAATTCCATTCTAAGGCCAATGCCATAATCATTTTAACCTATTTTATATTTTGAACTGAGTTATTTTCCAATTGTTCGTCTTATAAACAATTCCTAAGTGAACATCCTTGTATTTATAATCTGTGTGGTTGTCAGATTATTTCTTTGGAATAAATCCTTAGAAGTTAAATTGGTGAGTCAGTAAGTATTCACATTTAAAGATTTTGTTAAATGTTCCCATGTGTACTAATTCTTACTACCCATAGTATATTAGAGAACTAATTGTCCTAAGTACTCACTGACACTGGTCACAATTGTTCTTCTTAAAGTGGTACAATCTGATGTCAACCAGGCTTCTGACAGGAGTCTTGTACTTGAACCCTGAGTTACTGATGAATAGCTGAAATGTGAATTTTTCTTGCAATTCACTGGCACATACATTTTAGACACTAGGTAAGTTGACATAAGGTCATAACTAAAGGGTCTGACTTCCATTCTTGCCAACACTGAGCACTGTTTCTGCTGTCCAGAGGCAGCTCACAGGAGTACCTGCCAGCAAGGCTGAGGCTTCTATTTTTATGTAAGCCTTATTAGATTTGCACAAATGATTGAACAGAATTCATGGAAACTTGTAAGTCTTGCTCCTTTAAGTATGGAAGGTAGGATCTTAGAGAGCAAGATTTTTTCCAGCAAGAATTATCAGTTATCCACTGTACCCATTTAACAAGAGTGTATGTAATTGAGTAAAACTATATCTGAAGGGGCCTGCCAAGTGATGTAACTATCAATACACTGCCCTGCAAACAATTAAAAGTTAGCATTTTGAATACTTTGAAAGTAGTATCCATTTAGGTTCGAAAGAACATCTTCCAAACTGAAAATTTTGATTTTGGCACAGTTGTGCTTAAACTGTTCCTCCTGGCAATAATTAGCTGCTAGATTAATGTATTCTTTAAATAGAACAAGGTCATCACCACATAGACGGGTGCTTGTCTCTCTGTTTCCTGCCACAGGAAATCAAGTATTCAATTCTTCTAAAAGCCATATGAAAGTGGAAATAAATTTATGTGTGGGGCATGAATGGAACTCTATTATACAACCTTTTAAGATTAGAATTTATCTTGCCTAAAGATTATTCTAGTAATAATAGCTAACATTTATGGAGAGTTTCTCAAGTACCAGGCATTCTTCTGAATACACATATTATTTCACTTAATCTTCTGAACTCTCCTAACAGGCTGAATCTATTCTCCAAACTTTAGAGAAGGAAAAACTGAGGCACAAAGTCATAAGATAACCTGCTAAAGGTCAAACATCTACTGAATGACAGAATCAGAATTTGAGCTTATGACCTAGAGAGCTCATGTGTTAATCACTATTTTGTTTCTCCCACAATGCTAATCTTGTTCTCAAGATGTTATCATATTGAAGATATGTTAAAGTAGATCTGAACCCTTTCTGGGTCATGGGCCTCTGTGAGAATCTGATGAAAACTCTGGAGGCTTTTCCTAGACATATAGTATTTTGCAACCCTAATCAGCAAACCCCTCAACAAGACATCCAAATCCTTGGAACTTGTAATGGCCATTGTGGATTAGAACTCAACATTCACCCTATCCTGCTTCTCTTCTCCCCTTCCTGTACTGCAGACATTGGAAAGCTGAAACATGATTCTCCATCTCCTTTTTGGAGAGGTGTCTGAATTTGATTTAGGTTCATCATATTAGATGCATTTGTGCAGGATTTGGAAGGTAGAGGTGTTGGAGGCTGCACTTTGTTGGAAACACTGCAGATTACAGAGGTTTTCTGTATGGCTCCAGCATTGGTCACTAACTTTGGGTGTGTCAAGAGGGAGAGGATGGCCAATCATTTTGCTGGTGTGAATTGCAACAGGTGTGGTGTGGCCCTGGCAACACCACAGTAAAGGGAAGTTTCTGATCATGGGAGTGGAGGTGTGATTCTAGAATGACGGATTCCTGATCTGAAAAGAAGCAGTAGGTCCCGTGGTGTCCAATTCTCCAGTATGGATTTGGAAATTATTCTTGGAAAGTCATTTAGAATTTGTTTTTTCAACCCTCCCAATGAGGGTTTCAGCTAGTCAGATGTTTGTTGCAACTGAACCTTGATTGCTACAGTAATGTATAGCTGGACCTGAGGATAGTTTTTTTTCAACAGGTTGGAAGTTTGGCTCTGAAGTCAGAAATACTTGGATTCTTATTTAAGTTCTACTTATTAACATTGTGACCAAGAACAAATTGTTAGACTTTTCCCCTTCCTCATTTTCAGAAAGGGAGATTATTTGTATATGGGGACCATTATAAGGACTACCTTGTTGGGTTGTTGTGAGAATTATGTGAATTCATGCATGTGATCTGTTTAGCATAATGTTTGGCATATAGTTGATACTAAGGGTGTGAGTTCTTATTACCATTAATCCATTAATACTGTGAAAAAGAAAAGTAGTGGACATAATTTCTGATTTGTGTAAAATATAGCACTGCAATAGTCAATAGGATAATTGTTGTCAAGTTTCCTACAGCAGTATATTCACAGGCACAAACTGATAGTTTATTGAGAAAGGAGCTGCCTAGAGTACTTAGGCGTTGTATTTACTTAGTCAACTAAATAAAGAGTTTTGTAGTTCTCATTCAAAACAGCATTCAAAGAGTTCTCCTTCTCAGGAGAGAACTTCAGCTATTTCAGTGTGCTGTATTTTATGTGATGGGATTGACACATCATGGGAGCAGTGTCCCAAGGCTGTGAGAGCAGAAGTAGCCCATCTGGGCCTGTGAGAACTCATCTCCACAGCACTTCTCCCTGAGCCATGACGTGAGCAGCTTCGTTCTAAAATCTGTAGTTGTTATTGGACCTGTGGCTAAGCCTACAGCTTCCTATTGAGACATAGATATATCTTAGCATACCCTACAATACATCTAAAATTGAATACTATAGATACTGTCGTCAGTTTTTTAAACCACTTGCTGGTAAAAGGAGGTGAATTGAATACATGTCTAAGTAGCTTCCTCTAATCAATATGACCCTTTCTGTCAGGCTTTCTCCCTACCCACTTGCTCATCCCCAGCCTTATTCAATTAGTCGTTAATAACCAAGAATGTAGTGGCCTGTCCCTCAAATCCTCAAACGGCAGTAAGGCAGGTTTTTCAAATTTAGATTTGTTAATATGCAGCCTGTGGGGAAGTCCATGAAAGGGCGGTCAGAACAGTATACACCTTAGATCACAGAAGTGCTTATATAACCCATTTAAAAGGTTCCTAAAGCCTTCCTCCCCCCAACTTGATTTGCAGGTTGTCCCACAATCAAATTAATTTCAAACAGCTGATAAAGGAGAAAATATATTTAAGAGTCCTGTAAAATGATCACTTTTGATCCTTCAAAGTCCATCTCCTACATAGAAAAGATCAACAAAATGCACTTCTTTTCCACATTTTATTTAAATTTTTCACAGGCATGTTTGACATCAATGTTGCCACCAGGAAAGGCCAAATGATCATTAGTGCTGGTCTCTTGAATATGTGGGTGATGTTTCCCCATGGACTTCGATTTAGAAGAATTAAGCTATAACTTGACGCAAATTTGACCATTGATCAAAACAGCTGTCCCTACAGGTGTGAACCTTATAGAACAATCTCAAAACAAATCTTTCTCCTTCTGATGAAGCTTTAATCAAATCATGATCATTTTGTGTACTCTGATCTCCAGAAATTATTGTGTCAGCTAATTTGTGTTTCATACTGGCTTCTGGAAATTCCCTTGTGTGAATGGGGTTATCTCAGGGCTATTCTCTGTGTATATTACAGTATTTGTGAGAATGCATGGGGGAAGAGAGGCCATATGTGGAAGAGGCCAAGTAAACAAGATAGATCTTTGGAAACTGCCACCTGACTTCAGACAAAGTATGCCACCTTCTGGGTTTTTTTGGGTCATTGTAAGGTTTTATTTCCAAAAAGTGTTCTGGTGCTTTAAAATTTTCAAAAACATCTGAGCTAGAGGATATTTTGCATAGATATAATTCAAACAATTGTCAAGTTAAAGCTAGGCAACTAACCTTGCCCTGTTCCTTGACAAGGGGAATTTTCGTTTTGAGACATGCCAGGTCTGTCTTTTGAGAGAGTCAAGTCAGGAATATGTAAGCCTATATTGTTTCTAGCAGGTTGCTCAGAAAATAAAAGCCTTTTCGTCTTAACTGAAATCAGTGTGGCCAGGCCTACCTTTGCATCTGCTGAAGTCATTTTGTGGAGTGATTGAATAAAAATCGTTCTTAGATTCCATAGCCTTGGATGTTACAGAGTTCATTCTATCAAACAAATGACTTCTAGCATCTAATGATATGACTCAGAAGGAAGATGATCAGAGTGTTTGAATTAATTGTCCATCCTGCCACTTCACAAGGCACAGACTTTTGGCCCCTTGGGTATGTGTGGAGCTCCCTTAGAATAATGGGAAAAAAATGTATCCAGTTAACTTTGGAAATGGAGAATCTTCAGTTTCTATAGCTGCCAGTAGTGTCTCCTTTTTTCTTTCAGCTAACTCAGCCCACGTGTACTTTAGATACGATGGCCAATCTGCAGACCAACATAGCTCAGGAAAATCACCCAGGATGCCCTTTCTTCTTGTCTTGTGCAAAGTCTGCTTTTACTTTTGTCTCATTCCTGCCTGTTTTCAAGTATTTTGTTGTGTAACTGTAATGATGACACCCCCTGGTCCCACGACTTTGGTATTTGAGAGTGATCTTCCTGG